>NW_027132203.1:0-3571 GCF_026122565.2 Emydura macquarii macquarii
CCCTGCTCATCCTGTCTGAGGATGGGAAGAGTGTGAGATGGGTGGACAGATGGCAGGATCTGCCCGACAACCCTGAGAGATTTGACACTGTGTCCTGTGTGCTGGGCTGTGAGAGATTCACCTTGGGGAGACATTGCTAGGAGGTGGAGGTGGGGGTTGGAGGATGCTGGTCTGTGGGGGTGGCCAGATAGTCCGTGAAGAGGAAGGGATGGATCAGACTTAGCCCTGGGATGGGGGGATCTGGGCTGTGGGTTGTTTGGGTCAGTTCTGGGCTCTCACCTTCCCTGGGATCTCCCTGCTTCTTCGCTGGGTCTCCCGCAGGATCCGGGTGTGTCTGGACTGTGAAAAGGGGCAGGTGACATTTTTTGATGCTGGAAACAAGGACCTGATCTTCACTTTACTGTCGGCCTCTGTCCCTGGGGAGAGAATCTGCCCCTGGCTTTGTGTAAGGGGTCTATTAGCCCCTTACTGAAACTTAGTGGGTCTTTTTGATTGGCCATCTCTGGAGGAAGCAGGACCCTGGAATGGACAGGCCCCAGGGCCAGTGGAGAGAGGCCAACTCAGGTCAGCCTGATTGACAGGGCAGGCAGGCTAATGAGAGAGCCAGGAGGGTGGGGGGAGCCCAGCCCTCCGTGTGAGCTGGGGCTGCAAAGCAGCCAGCAGCTGGAAGGCTGGAAGAGGTGCACAGAAAGCTGAATGGAGCCAAGCTGACCCAACCCACAGCAGCAGAGCAGAGGGGCATCCCAGAAAGCGAAGCACAGCTGCACGGAGCAGAGCGAGCTGGGGCAGGAGCTGTCTGGAGCTGGGTGTGATGAGCAGCTGGGGAAAACAAAAGGGACTTTGGGAGTCTGTGGCTACTGTCAGAGCAGGGGGCTGACTCTGCATTCCCGCAGCACAGCCAGGGCCTGGACAGTGGGCCTGCAACGTGTGACAGACTGTGAACCCCAGAGACACTGTGTGTGGTGCCCTGGGCCAGGGGCAGGGTTGGGATGTTTTCCTTTAACCTTTTTACTCTTTTCTCCTTTTTTTAATTGATTTGATTGCTGTTTGTGTAATAAATTGTATTGCTTTGTGTTGTATGCACTGATCAGTGGGGCAGGGAAGTGCCCAGCGCAGAGTTAGCACCCCAGAGTGAGGACACCCTAGCCCCTGCCCTAAGGGACCACAGCAAGATTGGGGTTGAGCCCCAGAAATCCTGGGCCCAGCCTTGTCGGGGTTACGGGCACCCCACCACACAGGGGAGTGGGAGGGGAGCCCTCGAGGTCAAGTGGGGCCTCTGGGTAAAGGGAGTGGGGAGCAGGGACTAGATCCTTTTGCTAACCAACTCTACTGGTATTGTACAAGCAAGGAAAGTTCCCCACAATAGCGGGCCCATTCCCCCGCTTACATTTGGGTGGGGCCAGGATCCCAGCTCAGACTGCGTCCTTGAGAGACAGGGCTGAAGGCGGGAATATCCCTGGAGGACTCTTTTTCTCCTGAACCCCTGATACCTCATCATGACCCCCTGGAAGTGTTTTTTCCATCGCTCTGGTTAATCCATCCTTCTGAGAGGCGGCAGCTAGGGAAATGTCAGAATTCCACTGTCTACACCAGGGGTTAGGGTCGATCTAGCCCTGGCACTCAGGGCACAGCATTACCGGAGTGACGTAATTAGGCTGATCTACGTTTAAGTGTAGACCAGGCCTAAGTGGGGTTTCCCTGGAGTTAGCTGAAAACACAGGGGCCCAGGGAGTAGCTGGCCGCTGTGTGCAGTGCGGAAGCAGAAAGCCAAGAGACGCAGCCGTGAGTGTGATCCTGGCAGGAAATAGAGACAGAGCTTGCTTCAGGCACAGGATTCCCTGCAAAGGCAGACGTGGTTTCTGGAGTAAGGAAACTGCCTGCTGCTGTTTGTTTCTGCTGTGCTCAGCACACAGGAATGTGTGGACATTGTTTGTAAATAACAACGATTGCACCAAGGAATACCTGACTCCTGTCATCCATTTCTCCTCCCAGTGGAAGAACCTAGCAAAGCCCCAAATGCTGGTAACTGCTCAGGTCAGAGGAGCCGTGGTACAACCCGAGTCAGGATCTAGACCAACAGCAGCAAATGTGTTGGTGGGAAACACGTGCGGGGAGTCCCTCAGCAAAGAGCCTGTGCAGAGGAGTACGTTGCTGCTGACTGTAGACTTCAGCATATACAGCTTTCTGTACTGAACGGTCCTTGTTGTCCCTTCTCTCCGAGCTGACACTCTTCTCCCCCAGAGCCAGACAAACCAAAACATGGATCCCTGGCACGTATTTCCCCCTCCCCTGCCCACAAATCCAGGCCGCACAGTGATTATGAGCTCAGTTTTGGACCAAGGAGAAGAAACGACTGGAAGAGACTGGGGCAGCTGGAAGGGGGCGGGAGGTGAGTAGCATTGTTACTTTCCCTTCTGTGTGTGGAGTTGTATGACGTCAAAACTTTCTTTCCAGCTCTGACCTGGTGTTGTGAATTGGCTGGGCTGGGGCGTAGCCTTGAGTCTGCAAAGTCATAAATCTTAGACCAGGGGTTCCCAACCTTTTTGGCTTGAGGCCACAAAAACAATTTTCTACAACCTTGAAGGGCCACCAGTCTATCAACTCATAAAAAATATACTGACGTAGAGACCATTAAGGACAACAAATCACTACATATTTAAAGTAAACATTTGATGCTACTGTGCTCATTTTTACATTCACTAATTTACACCTACAAATTACTCACAGTACGTCACACACTCGCAGACAAGGCACTCGTCCAGCGGTTCCCAACCTGTGGACCTCAGAACCCTGGTGGTCCGCGAGGCTGCTACAGAGGGTCCACGGAAAAGAAAAGGGGTCCTGTACAAAGGTGCTGTGGCCTTCCTTGGAGCCTGGGCCCGAGGAGGGGCCGCAATGCCCCGGCTGGACAGTATCAGGCCAGTAAGGGCAATCTGCCTGGCAACAGAGGGGCGGAGTTTCCGCAGGAACAGGAAGTATAAAAGGCAGGCCCCGCAGCTCAAATGGGGAAAGGTTGCTACCGGAGACAGATGTGCCTTCCTGCTGGCTGTGGCTTAGGCCTGACCCCAGCCGAGCAGCCGCTCTGAGCAACCGCCTCCCAGGGCAGAGGCCCCAGAACCTGCCAGACTTGCCTGGCCCCAGGGACTGGACTGAGGCCACCAGGCCCCAGGGATTGGACCGAGGGCCCTGGGGGTGGGAGATACCCCTGAGGCTGGCCAGGACCTGGAGGAGCTGCCCAACACCGGAGAATCCCAGGAGCCCTGTGACCTGGAGGAGCTGCCCTCCGCAGAGGAGCTCCCGACTTGCCGCCGCTCGACGAGGAGGGACTGGTGAGACTGCCGTGTGCTGAGTACCCCAGCGACCCTGAGGACACGGAGGACTCTCAGGTACCTGGGCACCAGGGGGAGGAAGTGGCCCAGGGACAGCCAGCTAGACAGCGGCTGAATCAGGGGCTAGCCCCAATCAGTGTGTTGCGGCTGGAGCCCCCTGATTCAGTGGCAATGGCTGTGCCACTGCTAGGGCCTGGGCTGGGACGCAGTGGAGACAGGGAGGGGGACACAGGCCCACCCCC
>NW_027132204.1:0-36228 GCF_026122565.2 Emydura macquarii macquarii
TGGAGGAATTTGAGTCCTTCTCATTGCTATTAATTACATGATTCAGTCGGCACAAAATCTTAAGAACTCATCTTATTTTCTTGCTTATTGTGTTAACTATTATATATTATTTCTGTTGTGATAGAATCTAGAGGGCAGGGTCCCTATTGTACTTACAAACACACCAAGAGATGGTCCCTGCCTCGAAGAGCTGACATGTTATTGTGATATGGTTATGGTTTAATACAAGGCTGGAGTATGCACACGATGTCCCCTAGGCCCTTCAAAATCTGGATGTTGTATCTTGTGAGGATTTATTGCTCTAGGTAAAACAGTTAATATTTATATTATGTTTATATTTATATTATGTCTCTTTAAGAACTGAACACTCGTGGCAATCTTGAGCATATTATCCTGTTAACAGGAAGTTCTCAAGCTACTGAACAGAGCAGACCTTTTACCCGACTGTAATAGTAAATATCCAATAAATCTTTTTATTATATAGAGAGTGTGTAACCTCTCTATTCATAATAACAATCTCTATTTAAGGCCTCGAGAGACAGCACAGCTTGAGGAGAGTGGGAGGGAATAGGAAACTAACAGAGGCAAAATTATGAGTCAAAGCCATAAATTAGAACCCAAAATAATTAAGGAACAGTGAGCACATCTAGCACCCACCACCTTGCAGGGTCCTAGAGCCCAGGCTCTAACCTCAGCCCAAATGTCTACAACATAAGTCAACAGCCCCTTAACTCGAACCTCTTAGCCCGAGTCAGCTGTCATTGGCCAGCTGCAGATTCTTCATTGCAGTGTAGACACACTCTGTCTGTCAGTCCAGTAACTTTCATGAGCACTACATTTCCAATACTTTTAAATGAAATATATTCCCAGCACTGCTCCAATTTTCAACAATCTAAGGAATAGCTCATAGTATTTTAGAAATGTCTTCAAGGAGATTAAAGGGTTGCACCTTTTCTCTCTCTGCAGGATGGAGAGAGGAAGACAGAGCAGGGAAAAGGAGCAGAGAGACTCAGAAAGACTATTTCTAACGTCCACGAATGAATGCTAAGAATTACAAAGAACAATGCAGATTTGATGAGCTTCTCCCAGAGTTACTGTTAGCGAAACAGGCTGTTGAGGCTTGATAAGCAGCTTATGCATGTTCTTAGCACTCATCTTCATGTGCCTGTTGATTCAGCTCCATTTTATTAATTTCTTCCAGATTTAGTTTTCTTTCCTCTTTTGTTTGCTGGGTGATTGGTTTTATAGCAGTTGTTCTTTCCGAATGAGAGTGTGATTGTCTTTTAACATTTCAATATATTTCACACTAATATTTGTTTGTTGGATCCAATTGATTTGTTATCTACGTTATCTAATGTGATCCTGCAGAGATATATACGCAAGCTTAACTAAGCATGGTGTGTGTCCCTACTGAAGTGAGTGGTGTTATTTACAGTGTGTAAAACTTAGCATGTACAGACCTTTGTATGACCAGGACCTTAGCTTTGTACAGCCATACTTCCAGAGGTGATGAGCAAACCTCAGTTCAGCTCATATAAGCCACTAAAAGTCTGGATCCTTTTATATATTTTGTCTGCAAAACTGAACTGAAAAGCCAAAAGAACATATTCTTATGCAATACTTCTCACAAACAGTATTTTAGCATTTTTGTTTTCAGTCCTGTGCAGAAATGAAACAGACCATAAGCAGGAGAAAATGAAAAATAATGGGGTGACACATTTATCTGAAATATTTGGCAAGTTGGGAGGTTTCGTTCAATTTGTTGCAAATATTGTGAAAGGTTTGAATCACCTCTCAAGTTAGTTAGTTCAACAGTACCTAGTTCATAGACTATTTAATTGTTGTAAGAGAAAATTCATGAAAACACGCCACACAAAATGGCTGATTTCATATCAAAAGACTAAAGACTTTGAAAATAAATTTACACATCAAAATAAGTGAAAAGGCAAACAAATTTGCAAAATGATGTTAGTATTGCTGTTGGGTAATTAAAACACAATTTTTGTGTGAAATGGTTGCACTTAAAAGCACATACTACACAACTCACCTGAAGGTTGGTTTTGCTGTGTACAAACTCTAGATTTAAAGCAAAATGTAAGGCGTTTAAAGCTCTGCAGCTCAAAAGAGAATAAAGTGTACACACAAATGTCTGCAAACTAAAACTTCTGAGTTTCCACTGAAGCACTTACTACTGGCCCCTACCAGAAACCAAATACTCAGCTTTATAAGCCAGGGTCTAGCCCAGTACAGCAATACTTTACAATTTCTCACCTAGTTAACAAAAGTAGGCATGAGCAAGAGTAACTTGTATACAAAATTCCAGTCCAATGGAAAATACCAGAGACAAGATATCTTGCCCCCTTACACAGACTCCAAATGCTCCCACTTCAGAGTTTAAAATGAAAATATTGACAAAACCTTATTATGGCTCCAACTCAAAAAAAGCATTTAAGCATAAGATTAAGTCCTGATGATGGCAAGCACATCCCCAAATTCTTTGCTGATCTGGGAACTAAAAGTAAATCAATGGGTGCCATTAGGATATATTTGCACCAACAAGGAAGAAGACCACGGATGTCTTGAAGCAACTAACTCTCAGACACAAAATGTTACTTTTGAAAGAAAACAACACAAGCAAAAACATTCAATTAAGTGACTTCAACGCTTTTTCTGTTTGAGCTGGAAAAGAGGAGACAAGTACAGCACGGAAGAAGGGATGCTATAAAGCAAATAGCCAATAATTCTGTTAAACTTTGTGTATTTTTTCTTGTAACAGACCGTCCTGTTGGAAATGCAAGGGGACCTGAATGAGTTTAATGGAAGGGTTTTTAAATGTTATTTCTGCAACCTCTACAGATTGCGCACACACGCAAAAACAAAAACAAAAAAGATACTACTTAAACAGTATTGTACCAGCTCAGATATTCCGACTCTTTCTGCCTGACTCTCTTGAGAAGTCTACAGTAAGGACTTAAACTGATTTTGCATTCATTGTTTAGAGTTTTCATGTTGTCTTATGATATTTTGTGGTGTCCCTGAGGTCTTTTGGAAAAGCTTCTCTAGACCATGTTATCTCACAGTAAACCTGAATATATGCATTGTGAAATTTCATAAGAGGAATAAAAAACTCCTGACACCATCACTATATGCTGCTCAGCTACCATCTTTCCTTTCTGAGTGCCATTTATAGACTTAGAACTACACTGGTTTGCTACTTACTCCTGTTGAACACTACAGGTGAAGGCAAGATTGCCCCTAAATTCTTAGCAGCAATTTCATATCCCATTCCTATGTAGCTCCAGGCTGGGACTTAATTTTCATACTATTGTAAGAGACGGTAGAAAAAAATAAGATAATTAAGTCATGTTTTAAAAACACCCTGATTTATCCCCAGGGGAAAATATATATTTTCAATAGATTTCATAAAATATATTGTATGAGATTTTATACAATGGCAGTTCTTCATGTTATACAGGATTATTTGGGTTCACTTCCAATGCTGACACTGCAGAGAAGTAGAAGGGAGTATGGAGGGCAGGATGAGACTAGAAACATAGCTGTTTATGGTAGCAGTATGTTTCTATCACTGCAGAGAGGGAGAATAAGACCAGTCTACATAAGGATGGTTTTTATAAGGTATGCAGCACATCTTTTAAACATGCTCATTGCTGATGCTGCTATGTCCTAGCCACCTAGGAATCCCTCCTCTACTACTGCCACTGAAGGGTACAGATCCCCAGAATACCAAAAGGGGAAGTTAATTCTCTCCTCTCTCTCTGTTCTTGAAATATTCCCATTTTCCTGTAAATCATAGTTCATTTCTTACCCCTTTTATTTCCAGTTTGTTTGTCTTGATCCAAAAATTCCCAAATGTTTTCTAAACAGACCCTCTGGATTTCAGTATCAGCCTATATGTTCATCCTAAATTGCTTTGCAGCAAGAAGTTTCAAACTAAGATTTCAGCAAATGACAAGTCACAGAGAAAGCATGCTATTTTTCACTCCCTTTATCAAAGTGCTTGGCTGTTCTCATTTCAAAAAAGTGGAACAATAATAAAGATTTGGGAAAAATGTTAATCTGTAAGAAGAACTTCATAATAAACTGCCCTTAAAAAACAGTTCGTACTGGTTGACTATCACCACCTCACCTTAAAACTTGAGGAAAGTACAATCTGGAAAAAAAGAATTTGGAGAACAGAAGATAAAGATTTAAGTGAATAGAGGTGTGTGCCATGATTTTCCATTGGTGAGCACAGAGATGAAGACAGACCAAATGATACCTAGAACCCACCCACATTGTTACAAAGAAGTTCTCACAGAAATCTCCTTCCACACCCACCTCCGCTCAACCATGGGACTGACTTCCCATCCCATCCCCCACTCATCTTCCCATCCTAAATCCCACTGTTCCCCTCAAGAACCCTCCCCAGTCTCTCTTCTTGATCCCCTCCAAGCCGTCCAAGTTTCTACTCTTCTTAAGAGACTTCTCAGTTTCCCAGCAACCTTCTACTGTTCCCCCCAGTTTCTCTCTTTGCATGCTCCCCTTGTTTCCCCTCCCTCTTGGCTACCCTTTATACCACATCTTATGGTCCCTTAATGACCACACTTCCCATAAGGCCTGGTGCTAACTCCATCTCTCAGTCCACCACCACCATGAGGCCTCTGCTGAGTAGCTGCCTCACTACCTAATGCTGATGCCAGCTTCTATACTAATAAGCACAACATTAAAGAGGAAGACTCAGTAGGCTCAGTAGCCTGAGGCGAGAGCATTCACTAAGTCTTTCGGGAAGCATTCAACTATGAGGAGGTAACCCCCATGATGGCAGAGGGGTTAGAAGTATGTTCTGCCCCTTTCCCTGTGCAGGAGAAAACAGCTGCTGTTCTTACTTGCTCATCCTGTTCATCAGGGGCAATCAAAGGGTCTCCTGTAGAGGTGGTGTCCAGTCTGGTGCACTGGGGACGCACCCTTAATCCACCACTAAGAGATGCATTCACTTGACTTGACTCAATCACTAGGAAGTACGTTGGTGGCATATTTTATTACTAGTTCATTAAGCGAGTAATTGTTCTGGGGAGTACTCAACATCCCCATCAGTATTTGATTCTTGTTGAAATGCAGAATGCTCATTTATTTTATACTGTGAAGCCTGGTTGGTTTCTCTGCACGCCTGTCAATTCCAAACTTTGAAACAGAGACGCAATCAACTTTACAGTACGTAATTATAGTACCACTGGCTTGTTACTGTTTGAATTGGTTTTTTAAATACAATTTAAAGGAAGGTGATTTTTAATTCTGTAAAGTTCACTGGCTGTTTGCCATTTGAGTATCTAATGCACCATAGCTACGGTTCATCTGGACTTGGCCTACACTTAACAGTTTTGCTTGCTATGTCAGCTAGGAGTGGGGGGAAGATGGGGGGGGGGGAAGTATCACATCCTTCACCATCATCGCTACGCCAGCAAAAGCCCCGGCATTATTCGGTTTTGCAGTTACACAAGTGACAAAGCCTGCCAGTGCACTTATTGTGTTCAGGGAACCGGTATAAGCATCGCAGTAAAGGAAATCTTTTGTTGATATAAATTACATCTCCATTAGGAAGATTTGCCAGTACAGCTATACTGCCAAAGCCTTTCTAGTGTAGACAAGGGCTTCAAGGGACACAGATTAACACATCTGGGCCAAATCACTTCCAGATATAAATGTATTGATTTCAGTAATGCTACACCACGTCTATATTTTTAAAGACCTTTAAACATAATTAATTTTGTCATAAACGGCACCTTTAATTATTAAGATAAATAATTTTTCAACCTCTTATCTTTTCAGGCTATTTGTTTGCTTTCTGTATTTCAGCTCAAAAAAATATAGACCAATCAGTTTCATTGTTGTCTATCTAACCAGTTCCCTGTCAATTTCACTTTCAGGTTCTCAGGCATCAGCATAATGCTGAAATGGGTTATATGCACTCAAAGGAAGCACTGATTTGCTTTTTTTAAACAAAACTTTCTTTGGGAATTACAAAAGTATGGAAACATTTTGATTTGTCTTAGTTTTTGTACAAACTTATTTGTACAAGAGACACAGCCATGTGAAGGGGTCCATGCTGCACTGGGGCCCTGTCAGAATTCCTGCAGGGGAAGACACCTACTACAGCAGGAATTCCGCTACCCTTCATGATCTCTGCAGCAGGAGGCCATGTTGGAAATGAGGTCAATGGTCAGGAAGGCTTTTTTGAAGTCTATTTTAAGTTCAGCTGAGGTACTTTGTGCAGTGTTGAAGTTTGCATTTGTAACGATATGCAATTACATCTCAGACCAGAAGAGGTCAGCCAGATTTTTCCAGTGCTCATCATCCAGGGTGCTGAAGAGTTTCAAAAATCTAGCCCCAATAAGGAGTGCTGAGCTCTTCTGATAACTCCAGCACTATCAAGGCAGGAAGGCACAAAGAGATGAAATCTAAATAAGTAAGTAGATGCAGAAAGCACACACACAGAGCCAAAGACTCCAGTCAATGGGAGCATCTGAATAAGCAGCCAGAACGGGAACTGCTGCACTGGGGGAGGAGGTAACATAGGCCCCAGCAAGGGCCATCCTTCATTCCCAGCATCACTCTGGACCCAGAACTATGCAGAGAAGTCCCCCCTACTCTCAGGGCACTAGGACCCAAGGGGTGCCTCACCTCCTCTCCCCCATGTGTCCTTAGGGAAGTACTGTTGAGAGAAACCAGCCAGGGACTCCAGCTGGTAGGAACAGCTGCAGAAGCAGCCAAAGCAGAGGCCTTCCCACATTCAGAGAGCTTTCTACAATTGAGTGGACTTTCTCTACCTGCACTGACTGGCTGTTTGCTCCAACCTTCTCCTTCCCCTCCCTTCACCGTCTCTTCTCCTCAGCTTCTGTCCACATCTTACCTCTTATACCCTGCCCTGTCCCCCTTTCTTATAGGGTGCTCTCTCCCCACACTTTTCTTTCCATTTAGTTGATTCTCTCCCGCACCCCCCAAAAATGTGGAACTAACATGATGTTTGCTGTCATCACACTGTTTGTTATGCTTCTGTTCTATACCCCTCTCCCCATCTTGTTCTTATCTTGTCCATTTAGACTAAGCTCTTTGGGGCAGGGACTGTCTGTAACTCTGGGTTTGTACAGCACCTAGCACAATGGGGTTCCATTCTTGGTCGGTCCTTAGGCACTACCATAACAAAACAGTTATTACTAATACCATCAGCCTGTGTGCCGTTCAACAGGGAAGCGAATACCAACTACAACATTAGTCTACTGCTCTGTCTGTGCTTCTGACCCTAGCACAGGTGTGCCTTTCCCTGTCCTATGTGCTCATGCAGATGCAGCCACAATCTGTGCTTACATTATGCACCAACTTTCACCTGCCAGTGCCTCTTCAAATTGGCTATTCCGGCCTACATAACACACTCATCCTTCCCTCCCTACTGCCCCTAAAGGCACACTGCCTACAATTTCTGTTCTCCTATCCTATGTCCCACCTGTTCCACAGGTTGATGCACTATCAACCTGTGGAACTCATTACCAGAGGACGTTGTAAAGGCCAAAAATATAAATGGGTTTAGAAAAAAAAAAGAATTAGTTAAGTTCATGGAGGATAGATCCATCAATGGCTATTAGCCAAGATGATCAGGTACACAACCCTATGCTCGATTTGTCCCTAAACTTTGACTGCTAGAATCTGGGACTGGATGACACGGGACGGATCACTCAATAAATTGCCCTATTCTGTTCACTCCCTCTGAAGCATCTGACACCAGCCACTGTCAGAAGATAGGATAGTGGACTAGAAGGAACATTAGTCTAACCAATATGACCAGTGTTATGTTATTGTGCCATGTATTACAACTATTACGATAACAGCCACAGCTAGAATATATGTGATGTTTACCTGTTGGCTTTAATTGCATGGAGACAAACAATTGCCTACTACTAGCTACAGTCATGTCAGTGAATATAAATCTCACACTGGAAATACCTATCATGAATTCCATTCAGATCTGGGAAATCTAAAACTTGTAAACTAAAAGTTACATTTACCAGAGACTATGATCATTTAAGCTGCACAGCTTCCAGTATACTGACCTTTTGATAGTAAATCAACAATGACCTGCTTTTTGCCAATCGGCAGCTTGTAAGGAAATAAAACAACAAGCTTCCTGTCAGGAATAATCCTATCAATTTATTTTGCTGTTCCTAATTTCTTTACTTTGAACATCTGTTGGAGACATTATGGCGTTTGGAGGTAAACTATTGGTTTTTTTTAAACAACTAACCTCTTTATTAAATGATTTCGAATCTAATAAAAATGAATGATGTGTTGAACTGTAAAGTATAACCACCTCGATGTCATGTGTCAGTGACCTCATATAACACATTCAAGCTATTTCTGCAATTTTTCCCAACAGTTTGGTCATTTCACAAATGCAAATGTTACCAACTCTGCACAGGAATCACTTCATTCACCATTGATATGCAACCAGTTGTGGTGTGGAACACAGCAGCTAATTAACAGCATATAGTTACATTAGTTATTCTTCATGTCCTATCCTAAACTTTTATCTAAATTAAGATACAGGAGCAATGTAAAATGCAATTACTCAAGGTGAGATTTGGCCAGGACACCCCACCATCAGCAAAAAGTGCCATGAGCTCTTTAATAGCCACAGTAATCAAGGTCTTTGTTTTACATCTCTTTCAAAAGACAGCACTTTCACATTGGATCAAAGTAGAATAAAGATTACAGTAAAAGAAAGAAGAAACCTTGACTCTCTTTGAAAGCGAACAATTCTGAGAATTGGTAGATTTGTGAATATCAAGGAGATTGAGTAGATCTCAGAAAGACTTAAATTTGACTTAGCTAAAATCTTGATTTACTTTTTTTTAAAACAAATCGTCAAAACTTTGCTTTGAACTGTCTCGAGTTACCTGTGCTTTCCCAAAGAAGCTCTACCGTCCACCCATCACAATCATATTTCCCTTGCTAAGTCAACTGGGTGCAGGAATAGTCAGCCTTTTAAAGAATTAGCATCCTGTAATGTTAAAGACTTACCACATCCATGATCTGCATGAGGCTGAGAGTGAAGTAGACAGTGAGCGGCTGGGAATCATTGGCCACAGGCCTCTCCAGAGGATTGTAATTCTTTAGCAACTCCTTATAGAGCTTCCTCTGGAACTCTCCTTGCAGGGACACTTGGAACAAGTAAATTGTTTGAATAAGTAAATCAATAAATATTTAGGACTCTACTGTCAGCATGATGATGTAAAAGAATGCAGAGCTCAGAAATGCTTTGCACTCAGAATCTGCTCCCATTAGCCAAATCAGGCATTACACTAACTTTTATTTTATACTTCCTCTTCCAAGAAATGCTACCATAATTCATGTCTTACATCTGTTCCATTAGTTACCATAGCAAGCCCTTATCCCAAAACTGCTACCACTCACCTCTTCTCTTCCCTGACCCAGTGGGTAGAACTTCTGGTTTGGTGTGTCTCACCTTTCAGAATCTGCCACTCTGGCCAGTTTCCCTCTTTAGCCAGGGATAGTGATTTCCAAACGTTAAGATCCCCGTGCCAACATGTGCATCCGTTGGATCAGGGATGAGGAACTAGTGAGATGTAGCAGTTTTTAATGGATGAAATACACTGCTCATTATTTGATACTTACTGTAGCATAGCTGGAACTAGAAAAATTGAAGAATGTGATATACCTGAAAAGGAAAAGGCAATGACAGAAGAGTAGCTGGAGGTTGAGAACAACCATAGTTCCAGATCATTCACCGAGGACATTGATTCTGTCCTTTTCTTTTGGCGGGAGAGAAATCACATGCACTTGGCTGGAGGAATGGAAGACCCAGTACCCGACAGGCTTAGAGGATTGCGCACGAATGGAAATGCAGGTCCGTTTTCTTTGCGTTTGACCTGTGTGTGTATCCCCAGCCCAGGGCAATGTTTCCCTCCGCTCCCTGCTTATTTCTTCATCGCCAACACAAAGGAAGCCAGGTCCCTGCTCTGCAGAGTTGACAATCTAAATGCCAGGGGTGTGTTTTCCCTGCCTCTCACCTTCCTCCCCTCCTGCCTTTGCCAAGGGGTGAAGGCTATTGAAGGGGCTGACCTCAGACAGGGATCTGCGCTAGGTCACAATTCTCACTGTACTGCGCCGAGCACCAGTGCAACAGCAGGACGTGGGAAGAGGGGACAAGGTCCACCCGCCGCTGCAGAAGGCTCCTGCAGAAGATTGTCCGCAAGGATGTCCAGGTAATTGTCTCTTTCTCCCTAACCTACCTGGGATCCGTCCCACGCCGCACAGCAGGGAGCATCCCCGCCCGGCAGCCTGCCCCGCACGGCCCAGGGCTGCCCGCAGGAGCCGGTGGGGCTGGGGCAGTGTGCAGAGGGGCTGCCCGGTGCTCGGCACCCGGGCTCGCCCTGATGGCTACGGACCGGGCGAGTGAACTCCCGCCGGAGCCCTGCGGGGAGCCGGGCTAGTAAGGCGAGTGTGTGGGCGAGCAGCGCGGGCGGCGGACGGGCAGGCGGGGCGGGGCGGGGCAGGGAAGTCCACTCACCGTGCAGGAGCCCCGCGGCCACCAGCAGCCCGGCGGTCCGCGCCCGGAGCCCCATCCCGACAGCCGGCGGGCGCTGCGCCGCGCCGAGCCCAGCTCAGCTCAGCCCGAGCCGGGCGGACGCTGCCGGCACCGCCCCCGGGCAGGGCAGAGCGCGGCCGGCGCAGACTGGAAGGCGAGCCGGGGTGCACACGGGGCGGGGGGCGCTGGTGAACCGGGTGTCAGCGCAGGGCTCCGGCTCCGGCTCCCGTCCTGGGCTGGCTCCGGATCTCTCCGCGAGACGCCGCCGGCTCGGCTCGGCTCGGCCCGGCCCGGCCCGGCCCCGGGACGCTAATGCTAACGCCGCCCCCTCCGCCGGCTGCACTGCCGGGTCCCTGAACCCCTCGTCCGGCGCGGCGCGGAGCGGCAGAGACGCTGCTCCCCGGTCACTGCCGCAGCCGGAGAAATGCAGCCCGGCCCGGAGCAGCCCCGGCTTTATAGGGCTGGGCGTGTGAGCCGAGAGCGGCTCTGCCGCTGCACCCGCCCCTTCCTCCACGGCGAGCACCGCTCCCGGCCCCACCCGCCGCCAGCCCCGCAGCTCGCTCCCGGAGGGGCCGGTCAGCGCCGCAGGGTCCAGCCCCCCCGTGACATGTCCGCACCGCGCGGGGCCGTGCTCGCTCCTCTCCTGGGGTGCAAAGCGGGGGGGGCCGGAGCTCTGCCCGCCCCCTGCGTCCTGCCTGCCCAGCCATTCTCCCTGCAGGGCAGCCTGACCCCGGGTGACCGGGTCCGGCGATGTCCGGTGGCTGGAGCTGACTCGCCGGCAGGAGGCTCCTCTCCCGGGTCAAGGGAAGGAAAAGCAAAACGTGCGCTGAACGTGCCCGGATTTACGGGCAGAAACAGACCCTCTGCCCCCGCCAGTGCTCAGCTGTCAGTGGAAGCCAAGGGAGGTCCCAGCACTGGGAAACTGAGAATAAAGGAGCCCCACCACTCCTAGCCCCCTGCACCCCCCCGCACCCCGGGATCTCTAACCTCCCAGCGCCTGGTCCGCGGGGTGGTGCAGCAGCCAGTACGGATTAGCCCCCAGGAGCACAACCCCCTCTGAGCTGCTCTGCTGGTGCAGAGGTGGCTGCATGATGATGTTGTATATGCACAACACATGTTCTGCTCTTTAGATCCCTGCAGGTGCACAGAGGTAGGAGCTCAGCTGTCAGGTGGTTATTTTTCCAGTGTCTAGAAAACCATGTAATTTAAGGAGTTGCAGGGGAAATCCCTGGCCTCTGATATATTGATTTTGCTAAGCACATTTTTAAAGGACACCAGAAAGCCAGCCATATCCAATGACCTGGGACAGAGCCACAGCCTGCAACCCTCTCCATTCTACTCCCCCAGTGAGATCCAGCTCTGTTTGCTCTTACACTAAAGCAACACAAATACAAGTCTGCTGGGCTCTGGTTTCCTTTCTTCCAAAAAGAGTTGCCTTTACATGCAATTAATATTTGTATGCTTTTCCTCAAGGGCTTCAGTCCTGCCGGGTGCCAAATGCTGGGTGCTGAGTATCCTTCACGTCCATGGACTTCAATGGGCATTGAAGTCACTCAGCACTTTGCAGGATCAGGCTCCTAAAGCTGTTCAGGAGTGTATTAAAATACCTGATCACTTTATAGCCAGGAGTGTTTCTGTGTTGCTTGTCTCTCAACCAAAGGAAACTGAAGCACTTTAACAAACCTAAATGTAGACACACACCTCATAAAGGGATCACTTCATCCACCAGTGAAACGTAGTCATGATTCTGACTAGCTAGTGGTCAACAGCCACCCTTCCCCCCCCCCCCCCCACACACACACACACACTCTCTCTCTTGCTTAAACCTTCTGTGAAACTCAGATTTGCAAACAGGCATCTCCATTTTTGTTGGCGAGCTTTACAATCACTAATTCACACAGATTAGCATCTGTGCGGTATTTTACAATTCACTAAACCCTAACTTAAAGTAAAAGCACATTTCCAAGGAAACAAACCCTTAGGCTACTGCCTTAAAACCATAAATCCTAAGTCATCAGCGCTCAGGCGAGAAAATGTGCATTTGCCACAACTCTGTACTTCTGACTGGAACTGGCTGGAAATAATCAAAATACACATTTATTAACAGGGTTTGTATTTTTTTCTAGATGCTCGTGTTTTCTTAGAAACATTCACTTAGCCTGAAATCCATAGCCCATGTGCAAACCCTGAATACCTGGGCACGGGGGGACAGGGAGACTTGGGGATATGTAGATACAATTCTTCTCCTAGCTGAACACACAGTGGATCCATGCAGTTCACAGCTATCCTGACTCGGCTTCCACCTCCTCCTTGCTCTCAGCCCAATCACACAGCCCCAGTTCCTACACAAACATGGAGACTGATGTGGAGGCAGAGCCACCATGAAGTTTAGGTCTGGTCTGCATATCATTTTGTACCGATTCAACTATTTCCGTTACAGTCTTGTTTTCCTACTGAAATCGCTAACGCTGCACAACCCCTCCTGTGGCTGTAGCTGTACTGTTACACTTTATTCCCCTTTCCTTATCGGGATAAACGATACTAGTTTAATGACACGTGCAGTAGAGGGGCTGTGTCACTAACCACGTGTGGTACAATGTGTGTGTACACAAGTCCTCAGTCTCACGGCCTGTAGAAAGATGCAGAGTCCCTCATTCACAGCCTCTTCCCTTCCCAGCGCCCTTCCACACAGCACAGCCAAAGTGTGTTAGTTGCACTAGGGCCTTTCTGTAGCCATGGAGGGAGCCAGTGAATTTCACTCCTAGGGATTGACTGACACCTGCCCGGGCAGCAAAGTACAAACTGCAGCTCCCTGCAGGAGCAGACACCAGTGCAGTCCAGATAGAGCATGCAGTCTGAGGGAGGGTGGCAAGATTTGCACTACCCTTGCTCCTGGTACGTACTAAATTGTCATTGAGACTCCACTGGATTTCCACCAACAGGCATGGCTCTGGGGAGACATTGAACCACCATTTTAGGTTGTGCTGGTTTGCTGTGTACTCCCCTCTCCAACACCATAGTTCAAGGTTTACTGGTGGCAAATCAACCCTTCCCCGTGCAGACTTTCTGCGGTCAGGAGCTCCAACACAGGTTATACTGTGAAATCTCAGATAGAAACTGCTGCCTAGTTGGACTGAAGGTTCCAGTTTTGATTACTTTTAGTTGATAAAATGACTTTAGAAAAGTTTCTTTCTATACTTTGGTGACCAAAACTGGACACAGTACTCTAGTTGAGGCCTAACTAGCACAGAGTGGAGCGGTACTATCACCTCCCGGGAATTGCATGCTATGCCTCTGTTAATGTGGCCTAAAACTGCATTTGCTTTTTTTTGCAACAGCATCACATTGCTGGCTCATGCTGAGGCAGTGATCGGCCAAAACTCCCAGATCCTTTCCAGCACTGGTGCTGCTGCCAAGCCCGTTATCCCCCATTCTGTATTTCTGTGTTTGTTTTTATTTTCCCCTAAGTGTAGCATCTTACATTTGTCTTTACTGAATTTCATTTTGTTGTCTATAGCCGAATTCTCCAATTTATCAGGAGCCCTCTGAATTAGCTCTATCCTCCCAAGTGTTGGCAATTCTTTCCGCCTGCCCCGCCTCCAGCTTTGTGTCATCTGCAAATCTGATCAGTACGCTCTCTATTCCTACATCCAGATCATTAATAAACATGTTGAACACCAGACTGAGAACCAATTCCCAGAAAGCAACTCTGCCCCAAAAAGATCAACTCTGGCTAGAGAGATGAAAGCAGAGAGTGAACTTTTTTGCTGTTTGCAACAATTTCCTCAAAAAACAAACAAACCATAAGCAACAGTGCGTATTTCTTAAAACGTAACAGTGCTCACATGCTAAGACTAAAAACTCGTAAAGTCATGGGTAACAGTTCATTTGATCACGCCCAAAATAACCATCTCTTTCAAAGTTCCGTCCTTTTGGCCTTTAGATATATTGCCTTCATCAAGCAATTGTGCCAAACAATGAACTTTTGTCTCTCTCAGAATGGTAGATCCAATTATATAAAAGTGAGTTTCCCTGCTTCTGACAGCTGGAGCCTCGTCGCCAGATGTCACACAAGTCAGTCTCAGAGATTTCCCAACAAATACCCCACAGGTACTTTCCCTTGTTGAAAGTGGAATTTTCATTCACATCGCACCTGCCACGTTTCCATTTGGACTTCTAGAGAAGTAATTACCTGGTGCTGTCATTTCAGCCTCTCTCAGGTCCTGGAAAGGCATTTTGTGGTTACAGGCCACTGCAGTTGCTTTTGACAGACACTGCAGTCACAGCATAACACTGTCACTTTGCCGTCTCACTGCATCAACCTAGAACTCGGCAAAACTTTCTTTTCTTTACCCCCAATTCATTTTAAATGACTGAACATACATTTTGGCACCTTAGAAGACAATTATGTTTGAAACAAAATCTGCATATTAGGCCCTGCCTCTCTAGCAGGTCCTGATCTACAATATAAGCATCTGAAAATCAACCTTGTTTTTCCCATCGAAGCAAAACACTACAAGTTCTCCTGTTTTACCATCTGCTACATTTTAAATGGCTAAAATGAATTCCCCTCCTCCCAAAATGACAGTTTTGTGCACACAGTGGCTAATCTGAAGAAGGCCTCCGAAAATGAAGCTTTACTCTAATCCTTTCAAAGAAATAATTGTTTGAAATCGTGTCTTTCACTGGCAGCCCTTCATAAAGACAGGTTAAAACTGAAACCATTCATCCAAATCCACTCAAATTTTGGCAATCCAAACAAAGTAGGACCCAGATTTGAAGTATCCCAGTTTTGCAAAGCCAAAATTGCAATGATGATGTTTGGCAAATGTTAAAGCACCCTGGTTTTGATCTTTTCCACCTCTTAAGGAGTACAATATTTTTGGTGTATGTGGCATTTTTATGGTTAAGATTAAATTCCTCAAATATATACATTTGACGTAACGCCAATAAGAAACAGAACAGTTTTATTAAATGTTAAGGTGTCTCTATTTGGTCTTGAGATGAGGGCATTTGAAAACTTACAGGGATATTTTCCCCTTTGCACATAAGCAACATGTTACGCTGCACAACTTCCCCTCCTAACCTCTCAGTCCCACATTCTCAGAATCATTGCAAACTTCCATCAGTCATGCAAGGACAGGATGTTAGGCAAGCGTGTGTGTGGCATTTTTAACGAGTCCATAAGTGATGGATATTTCAAGCATTTGGAAGTAACTCAAAAACAGGCTATCATCTGCTGCTTTTAAAATGATGTATGTATAATGATCTCCTTCGTGTCACCATCCTGAGTTGCTCTCACTAAAAACCTACAAGAAAGAGCAAATGTTGTGGTGTTACAATGAAGACAGAAGAAGTAATTAATCACTGTCAGTATCTCAGAGTAGCTGCCAGTCATGAAAGGGAGATTCCCCAATACCATGTCATACTAAAGAAACTCTCAAAGCAGCTATGAGATTGTCTTTTGATAAGCACTTACGGACTTGCAGCTATGCAAGTGGCTAGTGAAACATCTCAGCATCTTCCGGTTACTGAAGCACCCACTAGAATCTAAGCAATTACAAACTTTTTAGTGTGAAAGATGGTTACAGTAAGTTTTGATTAGCAGACTGTCTCAGAGCATTTGAAATATAAAAGTAATTTAACTATTTAACATTTTAGCTAGCGGTCAGAATGTTTTAGCTGTCAAATACCTGTAAGGAGATCCTAGCTCACAAGTTCTATTCTCCTGTCACCTGAAGAGTTTTCAGACTGAAAATTCTGTCTTAAAAATCATAAATAGCTAAGTTTTTGACAGAGGGATTTTCCATGGGTTCAAACTCCTCTTATTAACTTAATATGCAAAATATGCATATTTTAAAGCAAGTTTTAAAGCAAGTTTTCTTCCATTTTCTTCCGTTACAGGGATAGACTATATCTGCACCTTTTACCTTTTACCACGATAGGCCTGATCCGGTTTCCATTGACACATATGGCAACATTCCCCTTGATGTCAGTGAAAACAGGATCAGGCCCAACAGCTCATAGCATTCCAGTATAGAATTCCATAGTATTCCATCTACAATTTAGCATGTTAGTGATGGGTCATAATGAAACTATTGACCTGAAACACACACACACACTCATTTAGTTTACTGTTAAAACAGGAATTGGTGGTTAATCACATCTGGTTTTGGCCTTGGAAAACTAAGCCCAAAGCCATTGCAGCAATAAAATGCTACCTACATACATGAAATATCAATTTGATAGTCATTAAAATCCAATATGACAAAATGCAGTAGAAAAAGTTAACCTACTGTTGCCAATCGGTTGTTAGTGATGAATGTGAGCACTTTAGTTTCAAGTCCTGTGTCACTGTCAGCTGATCTGTGATTCATGTATCAAAGCTGTGTAGGCCCATTGGTGTTTTATAACACATTCTGTATTTGGAATTTTTAGTTTTCAAAAGTATATTCAAAGGTTCTTTGAGGTCAGAGGTAAACGATTTGTGTTTAAGCAGTTTGCTTTAGTGAAAAAGCCAAAAAAGAGGGTATTTTCATAGGGTGCAGCATTTTTATCAACACCTGCAGTTGTCCCTCAGCTACGGGATGGAATCTTTTCTGTCATGTCCAGCTAGTTGGTTCAGCTGGTCTCTCAATCTTGCTCCCCACCCATTCATTTCTCTGCACCTTTTTGACCAGTTAATTAATTGGATAGTTAAATAAAAAGCAGCTATCGTGTACATCCTGGGGCAAATTCTGCTCTTGGTTGTAGGAGTGATGAGAGCAAGATTTGGCCCACTTTGTCTACTTGCTGTGCAGGGAAGGATGGATTTCTCTGCATGGATTATATCAGAGTGTGATTTTACTTTGACACTCCAAAAACAATGTCAAATGTAGCTAATAGAAAGAATCCACGGTCTCCCAGCACCTTCCAGAAGTGTCCAACCACACTAGGGGCAGGTGGTCCTCTCCCAACTGGACCTCTGATATTGCTATGTACGTTGAAGTGACAGGGATTTGATTTAACCCCGATCCTTCTTAGTAAAAATAAGCAGCCTATTCTTGACGTTGACTGAGCAGCCAACATGTGAATTTGCCTGTGGCGGGTGTCAATTGCATGAAATCACAAAGCAGAAAAGTGCACACCAGCTCTGCTAACTCTGGTAAATCAAAAAATATAAGTTACCACCTGTCCACTCCCAATAAAACTAATCTTTCTTTTTCCTCGGGAGAAGGGCCACCAGTGGCTCCCTTTACAGGAAGTGTTGCTGAGGCTCTGACTCATAGGCAGTAAATATTGCTTATTAACATTCCTGAGAAAAGCCAAATCAGGATAGACTCTGAGATGTATAGATTCCTGAGCAATAACTGTATGTAGATCGAGGGGCACACCACCAGAGGCCGCAGTGGGCGTGCCACCCAAGGCCGCGGTCGTGGCGGGCGCAGCTCCAGACACTGCGAAGACCACCGCGAGAGAAGACGGGACCGGCCCGCCAGCCGACCGTGAGAGGCACCGGACTACCGAGAGACATTTCACCCCGTACGGACCTATGTATTCTCCTTACTGAACCATACCCCCAATGTCCCCACTGTACACTGAAATGCTCCCTCACGCCCATATATCTCTCTCTCTCTAACCCTTAAGCCCAACATCACCACGCCCCATCCGGGATACTGCAGCCCACCCCACCCCACCACTGCCCTCCCCAGGCCCCCATTCCCACCCCCACGCATGGACTCACTCGCCACGGAAGAAGACGGGACGGACCTGCCAGTCGACCATAAGGAACACTGGACTAATGAGAGTCATTTCACCCCATATGGACCTATATATTCTCTTTCCTGCTGGATCCTGCCCCCAATGACTTTACTATGCATTGCATTGAAATGTGTCCTCATGCCCACATATGTATCTCCTATCGCCTCTCCCCCGACCTCCACTCTCACCCCCACACAGGGACTCACTCGCCCTCCCTAGCAAACGCCTCCCAGGGACCCCCCCTCGCGGTGGCATGTCACTGTACCCCCAGACCTCCACCCCCACACATGGACCACTTGCCTTCCCTGACAAATACCCCCCAGGGACCCTCCCTCCTCAACCTCCCAGGGATCCCCTCCACCATGGATAGCGTCCCCCAACCCACATATCCCCCCGTACGCCACGGTACTCCCCAGACCTCCACCCCCATGCATGGACTCACTCGCCTTCCCTGGCAATGCCTCCCAGAGACGCTCCCTCCACGCTGGATAGCGTTCCCCCCCACACCCTCCTGCAACCCTCAAGCCCCACACCCGCAGCCCCTCCCACGGGCCACAGCTCATCCTCGATCAGCCCCCATTCCCCCCCACTGCGTGTCATCCCCGGATGCTGTATTACTGTGCTTTTTGAACCTTGAGTATCGCTTTATTGTTTTGTGCTTAAACATTTGCTAATAAAACATTTTAATCTGAATGCAGAGTGAATACATTAGATATAAGTACCAAGAGTTAATACCTTCGGAGCTGGTGAGAGGCTTGTACATAACAGGGCAGTGTACTTTGTATTCTCTAGTTCTTGGGTGAACTGATTCAGTAAACTTCAGGTGTATCAAACTGGAACTTTTTTGCTCTTCCCCCATCTCCTACCCTTGTCTTAGAATCCAGAAAAGAAAGAGGAAAGGTCCACTGCAGAGTTAAGCAATATCTTCTCTCTTTTCCATATGCTAAAGACTAATTTACATAAGAGCCATATCCTGTTCCACTTAAAATGAGTAATACTTTTAAGTTCCAATTCAACAAAGGATCCTGTTTCCTGCAAACACTTAAGCATGTGCTTAAAGTTATAAAGTTAAGCACATACTTAAGTCCCTTTGAATTTAATGGGATATAAACATACACTTCATATTATGCATGTCCCTAAATGCTTTGCTGAATTAGGATCCTACTGCTCAAGTTGTCCCACTGAAGTCAATAGAACTACTAGTGGAGTAAGATATTACAATCTGACCTCAAGACAATACTTAATGAAATTGTAAGGTCTTCCTAAGTGGTTGGTGTTATTTAATGGTCTGTGGCCACTGACCTCACAGTTGGAGAACTCATCAGTATAAGTGGTCTGGTTCTTCTCTATACCTTTGTAAGAAGTAGGAAGCCACTGAAACCTTTCTTATCCATCTAAAGCTCGTCCAGGCTATCATCAATTTACACCTCAATTACTGCAACATTCTTGTCTGCAGCCTTGACAAATGCAGACTTGCCCTACTCAGATCCGTTCAGAGTGCTGCTGCAAAGATCATTTTCCTAGACCATCATTCCGGTCATGTCACCTCTCCCTTAAATCCTTTAACTGGCTCCCCCTTCTCGCATCATAAACTACTTGTCTTCCAGGTTAACCCCCATCCCGCCTATCATCTCTCCTTCACTATCAAGCTGTTGATGCTTGTCTACTGTCGGCCCATGATGCCAGCCTCCATTGCCCACGTGTTAATTTTCAAACACGCACCTTTTGTGCTTTTTCTCATGCAGCCTACAAGTGAGAGCCGCTCCCTATAAATATCTGCAAAGCAACCTCATGATTCACCTTCGAATCCCTCCTCAAAACTGGCCTTTGTTGTGCTGCCTATAACGGTCCTGACAACGGTAGAGTTGCTTGTGCACTGAGACCACTGCTTCTCATGCTGATGAATGTTCTCATTGTTCACTTTTACTCTCCCATTATTCATATCTATCTGATCTCTCTTGTCTTAGATTGTAAGCTCCTTGAGGAAGGGACTGGCAATTTGTTTTGTGTTATACAGCACCTAACACAAAGGGGCCTGACGCATGAGTGGGGCTCCCCAGCGCTATAGTCACACAAATAATAAATATAATAATGATAGTAATCCCAATGTAAGGATCTGAGTAAGCAAGCGCATGGGCCACCTGGAAGGGAGCAATGAAATTACATAGGCATACCCAAAGGAAAGGTTGCTCGACCATACATGTGGCTTTGCTTTTAAAAATGGTGGCTACCATAACACACGCGCTCTAGTTGTTTTTAATTCCCACTGAAAGATTTTATTCCTCATGACTGAATCCCACTGCCTTCAAGGAGTATTTCTTGAACGATGTTTCTAAATGTAACTAAGCAGTTTATTCAAGAGAACTTTGTATAGTTACTATGGCCAGATTAATGCTAGAACTTTCCTTTTCCTATGGGAGAGAACTCAGGTGAAGCAGAGAAAGGAAGGGAGAATTAGAGAAAGGGGAGGGGAGGACAGAGCACATATTTTTACTCTAAATTTTAAATTAAACTCACTGTAGATTTTCAGACTTGAAGAGGCTTATGGGTTGTTTTAGAGTTTCGTTGGCACGAGGAATTTCAAAGCTCTAGCAGTTTTAATTATTAGACATGAGATCAAGGACAGATGATCTGGTTAAAATAAAATAAAAACTGATCTAAACATTCACCCCAAACTCAGATCAATGTAACCTGCCACCTTTTGTGAGATTCAGAAAAGAGCTCACACAACGAAAGTCCTGTAGCACTTTAAAGACTAACAAATTTAATTTCTGCAGGCATAAGCGTTCATGGGCTGTAACCCACTTTGTCAGATGTAAGGAATAGAAATCAGAGAGGAGGTATATATATATATATACATCTAAGGGTGAGGAACTACAATGGGGAAGTTAGGTATGAGCAAAGTACATTCAGTTAGAGTAGTTGAGGCCTATTCACAACCGTTGATTAGGAGGTGAGAATGTGTGAACAGTGACAATTACTTCTTGTAATGAGATAACCACTCCAAGTCCCTATTTAGACCCAGTTTAAATGTGTCGAGTTTGCAGATGAGTTCCAGTTCTGCAGTTTCTCTTTGAAGTCTGTTTTTGAAGTTTTTTTGTAGAAGTATAGCAACTTTCAAGTCAGCTACAGAGTGTCCTGGGAGATTGAAGTGCTCTCCTACTGGTTTATGGATGTTACCATTTTTTATGTCTGATTTGTGTCCATTTATTCTTTTGCGTAGTGACAGTCCGGTTTGGCCAATGTACATGGCAGAGGGCCATTGCTGGCACATGATGGTATATATTACCTTAGTAGATGTGCAGGTGAATGAGCTCCTTATGGTGTGGCTGATGTGGTTAGGACCTGTGATGGTGTCACTAGAGTTGATGTGTGGGCAGAGCTGGCAACGGGGTTTGTTGCAGGGGTATGTTCCTGGGTTAGTGTTCTTCTTGTATGGTGTATGGTTGCTGGTGAATATTTGCTTCTGGAACGTTTCAGAAAAGAGCTTGGTTCACATGGTTTGTTTGAACTTGAATGTGCTCTACATTTCTTGATAGCAGAGACACAACAAGCCACATTTATCCATTTTGTAATTCAATATCAATAGTTACATTAGAAATTGAAAGAACATGAGAAATATATTTTCCCAGACTGGCTGAAAACAAGAAGTATGGGAGATCTCACTAGAAAGCCTGTTCTCATAAGATTTCCAAGGTTGATTGTTCAACCATAAATGTTTGAATATATAAGCTTAAACAAACAAAACTGAACTTACTGAGATTTGTTTATCACTACTTCCTCCTTATATCGCAACTGGAAAATAAACTGAATCTCTCACCTTATTAAAATAACATTCCTACGTTTACTGATTCATATAAATAAAATCTTAATTCATAATTGAAGCTATTGTTCCTAATGAATTCTCTGGGAATGCCGAAATAAAAAAAATGCCATTGGCTTCTTTAATGGTTTTAATGCTAAGCTATGTTTTTACCATAGTTAGAACTCTTATTCTGAATTCCCATTTAATTAAGAAAACAACAAGGCTGATCAGTGGCAACAGCAACATCTCTAATACCAGACTCTACTCATAGTGTGTGTTCAACTCAGATAGCTTTGAATGTTTAAGTCAATTCATTTCATTATTACATTCCCTATGGTACTAAAACCTATAGGATTTTTTTTTAACTTGTTGAACAGTAGATTCAAAATATTCACAAAGGTAAATATTTCAGAAGTAACTCAGGCTATGTCTACACTGCTGAGGGAAGTCGACTTACTTTAAGTTGACTTTCAGTAGCTGATTTTTAGAAATCGCAGCAGCGTGTCTATACTACGCTGTTTGCACAGGTCTCCTGAGTTTACACTGACCAGCCTTAATTTGAATTGCAAAGCAGTGCAATGTGGGTAGCTATCCCACAGTGCAACTAGCCACGGTGGCTGTTGGGATGAGTGTCATCGTCCCAGGATGCAACGCTGCTTCCCCCACCCTCCTTCCCCCCCCCCCCCCCCCAAACAAACAGCAAAAGGATCTCCATGCCGTTTTTTTACTCCCCGTGATCGCCATTGCTACAGAGACATGGAGCCAGCTCAACTCTGCACTATTACTGTGAGCGTGACAAACACAGCGTGGCTTATCATCGATTATTTTTGAAATAGAGCAAGAATCTGAAGCAGAGACAACACCGATGTCCCCGAGGCTGCCCTGCTACAAGCCATCGAGCAGAACAATTCCCAGTTGCTGCAGGCTGTAACAAGTCATCTGCAGTCCGTGGAGCACCGGTTCTGGTGCAGGGAAACAAGCACAGACTGGTGGGACCACATCGTTATGCAGCTGTGGGCTAATGATCAGTGGCTGCAAAACTTTCGGATGCAAAAGGTGTAGGAATAAAATTGTAACCCTGTAGATTCATTCATAGCTTTATTCATTCATACCCTTATTTGTGTCAACCTCTATACGGTATTATTATTAAAGTTGTTTCCAACCCTTCATACCCAGAATGTATAATCACCATCTCACAATTCTGTCTGTAACATTTGAACTCCTCTCAGCCGTACTCCATATTGTAAATGTAAAACCCCATTTTGACCAAATGTATTCCAGCTTGTACAAAACTCTTTCTAAACTTTGAGATAAATAGGTAACCTTATTTGGAGGATGAATGGAGGGTGTATGTACGTGTGAATCAGACCCAGACTGCCAGCTTGTCCTGATGAAGAGTGTGAACACATCCCAAAAAAGCAAAAGAAGAATCCACCCCAGAAAACAAAAGAAAAATTTAATCAAGACACCAAGAACGAGCTGAAAGTCACGTCTGTTATTGTCCGGCAATCAACGGTCATGGAGAAGCGATGCAACGCAGCCAAACTCGTAAGTTTGCACCAAAGTCAAAAACCTATAAAAGACTGGGTGGGGTTGCAAGGATTTGGGGGAGGGAGTAACGTTCTGCACACCATCAAAGAAGAGCGTTGGTGCGCACCCAACACAGACCCCACTCTCCTCGTGCCCCGCTTCCCTGGCCAGGTAGCTGCCATGAGCCAGGAACTCCAGCAACGGACCCAAGCTACGACCTCAAGCCACGAGCAGGACTGGTAGCTATATAACTACAGAACGTTTCCTGGTGTGTTTGGGCGCGCATGTGTGTGTGTGTGTGTACGTACATAGGCTTAAGATAGTTATTAATTTAGTTTCTGGTAATAAATGCGGCATAATGCCTTTTCCCTTTGAAACTGTCCCGAGTGCTTCTTTTTGCACAACAAAAGGCACCTGTCCTCAAACTGTGCTTGGAGCTGGCCCTGTCCCTGAAGCACGAGAATACATCTTTGAGATGGGGTGACCAGTAGCACATGCAGTGTTCAAGGCAGGGCATCCCATGGATTTATAGAGTGGTATTGTAATATTTTGTCTGTCACTTTTCTAGGAGTTCCTAACATTGTTAGCTTTTTTGAGTGCTGCTGCACATTGAGCAGATGTTTTCAGTGAACTATCCACAATGCCTCCAAGATCTTTTTCTTGAGTGGTAACAGCTAATTTAGACCCCATCATTTTGTATGTATGGTTGGGATTATACAATAATTATACAATAATGTATGGTTGGGATTATACAATAGCGTGAGTACTACCCTCAAGTCAGACTGCTAGGAAATAGGGCACAAACCCCAAATTGGCTGTAAGCTCTCAATTGAGATTTCACCAACCAATTATCAAGCGTAAACTACTCAGGTACTATAACAGCCTTAACAAGGAGTCACAGAGAGCCCCTTTGCATACTCCAATCTACCTCGCCACCCGGGAAAGCTAACCTTTGTGAAAGATGGTACTTTACAGCAAAGATCACAGTAATATTCAGGTTACTTCCAATCCCAAAGGACCAGTCAATTGCACTTTAGATCTCAAAGACAATGCTTGTAGCCAATCCAATAACAAATTATCTAGAGATTTATTATATAAGAAAAGGAAATGAGAGATGCTTAGAAGATTAAAGCAGGTAAGCATATAGCTACATACAAATGAGTTCCAATTTTAAGTTTCAAAAAGTAATAGAAGTTTCTATAGTAAGCAAGTTATGTATGTCCATTAGGGCTAACCCAGACTAAACACTGGGGATGTTTTCTTTATGCTTTTAGTAATCCTTGCCCCTCAGAGTCTAAGCAGCATAAAAAATAATTTCTCCTTGTTAGGGCTTCTTATTCCTTCCCCCATTCCTGATAGGAGGAATTCAGTTGGACATCTTTTCATGGTGGGCAGAGGAGAGAAATCAACAAAGTCTTTTTCTCAGATGTTCCACAATAATTCATCTGTTGGAGGCTGCTATTTCACACCTGTTAATGCTGCTTTTCGGTCTGGTGATTTGCACTGTAAGCCTCTAACTGTGAAAATGTTCAAATCCTATCTCACAGTATGTGATACAGATGTTACACGAGATTAATGCATGCAGCAATTTACAAGCCTTCAATAAAGCCTAAACACTATGCACATTTTTATCATTCTAATACCTGTTATACCAATACCAACACACTGGGGAAACCAGATTGATTCCAGCTATTCCAGTATTCAAGTGAGGCATAGGGACCTTGGCATAAGCTAAGGAGTTGTAGGGCCAGCCATGGAATCAGGAGATTTAGATTCTGTTCCTGGCCCTGCCACAGACTTACTGTCTGACCTTGAAAGAGTCACAAACTCTGTCTGCCCCATTTTCCTATATCTTAAACAGACACATTTCACAAAACATTTGCTAGATAGGTCTTATAGTTCATTATGATTTTGTTCTATAACCAAAAGGTACTAAAGTACCCAGTCTGTGCTGTTACTTACAGGTAGCAAGAGTAACTTTTGTGTAACCTTTGAGTGGGCAGGCTTTACTTCACTGCCCTCCTCCTACTGCCTAAAAACAACTCTGACAGAAAGACACCCAGAGATCCACAGTTCAGTCACTGAGGATTTTCAGCAAGGATTGCACAGGGCCAGCCTCCCCACAAAAAAATCCAAAAAGAATTAACTTAATTCTTAAGTCCCAACTTTATAAAAATCTTAGAATGATAAAGAAACAATTTCTGCAACATAACATGGCTACTTTATAATCCACATACATTATCTTCAGTTATACATAAACATAACAAAAGAAAAATTAAATCTGAACAGGTCAATCCCCACAGTAATACAGTGAGAAGTAACTCAGTCCCCAAAAAGTTAGGTTGAATTCATTTCAGTCTCAGTCTTTGATTACCAAAATCTATACTACTCAGTCAAAACCTCTGCAACATCTTTCCTCTACTTGCTTGTAAAAGTCTTCAGCTGGAATCCATACTGTTCCTCCCCCTCTGCTGCAAACACTCAGTCACTAATAAACCAACCACTCAGTTTAAGCACATAGATTAAAAAAAACAGTCACAAGAAAAACACAAAACTGAGACTAGCAAAATATAAATGACTCTTTCCCCATCACATTTAAATAAAAGGAGAGTTGGCGAATCATACTGGTTGAGACAATTTAACTAAGACTGTTTGGCTAAAATCAAACAACATTCAAAGTATACAATTAAAATAAAAAAAGATAATGTTCACTTCCCATTTCCTCTGTCTGTAATTAACACTGCCTGCTGGAGGTAGGGTGACCAGATGTCCTGATTTTATAGGGACAGTCCTGAGATTCAGGGCTTTGTCTTATATAGGCTCCTATTATCCCCCACCTCCCATCCTGATTTTTCACACTTGCTATCTGGTCACCCTAGCTGGAGGAGTATCAATATCACTAACCTGCTGCAAAATACTTCAGAGTTAAGGGAAAAGACCCTCTCCTGTGGCTCAGCTTCTCGCAACCCAGACAGTGCATATGACCTTTTGCAAATTAGCTGCCCTGACCTCTTGCCTTCAATGGAATCTGAGACTGAGTCCAGCTGCTATAGAGAACCTGTTGAGCATCCCAGACCTACCCCACTCAATTCCAGAAACTTCTGGCTGTGGAGTGCTAATTGTGCATCTGCCTAGGAACAATGATCCAGGCACAACTCATTCCTATCCCCTCCCCCTTCTCTATAGATGTCCTAAAGAGAAATCTCCCTATTCTGCACATGGGTTATATTTGCAGATGTTAAAGGGGCTTAAAACATGAACTGAGAACGAATGTATCCCTGAAGAGGCCTTTCTTACACCTTTCAGGCACTAAACATTTGTTCAATGGCTTATAGTCTCATGCAATCAAACCCGTCATACAATTAAAAAAAAAAAAAGAGGAGTGTCATGAACAGGTTTAACTGTCAAACCCAAGCACAAGAAAAATATGAGGAAGTTTCAAGGCTTACCATTGCCACCACTGGGAGTCAGGCCCCGAAAACTCCTGCAAGCCAGGACTTTTGCATTGATTCCTGGGAATGTTTTCTTTTCTGTAGCTGCTCTGAGGATCACTACAGCAATGGAAATTGGCACGATTGTTTGTGGTTCTCCCTGGTGATATTCAGCCAGCCAATGAACACTATCATGCCTTTTTATTTCTTCCTTCTTATAACTCAACCCCTAAAACCCCTTTTTGGGGGGAAATCCTGCAATTCCATCTTTGACATCTTAATTCTCCATCCTTCTTGGCAGATTTGTATAAAAGCATATTACCTTAATAATAAAATACAGATTAATTCCCATGTTCTCTAGTTATATTCTGCCTTTAATTCCTCAGTGGATACTTTGCTTGGAGAGCACTGTTTCTATTCCATGTGTCTAGTGGTTAAGTCTTGCAGTGTGTGCTGACAAGCTCTCCAGTGTGTGATATTCATCTTGCTTTCTCAGTCTTCGAGTTATTTCTTTTATTTCTCATTTGCAAAGCCAGAGCAGAGCATTCACAGAGCACAGACTCAGTTCTGTGTCCATCAATGGGCAGAGGGCAATGAATGTAAGAGCTGTAGCAAGCGTGCATGTTTTGGCATCACGTTCCTGGCTTCTATGCCACCGTATATATATTTTCTTTTTCTCAAGTGTCCAGTCACTCCCAGTGGATCAGTGTCTAGCTTCGATTCTCATTGCCCTCGTCAAATCCACGGTCATCAGCATTTTTGCCATAGCCAAAATTTGTCCTACTTCTGTAATCAAACATGTATCCTAATCCAAACCTGTCTGTCACCTCTGCTTCTTAGATAGTAGAAGAGTAGATGGCAATCTTTGCAACCAATGACATAAACTACTTTTTTCAGTTTTTAAAGCAAGATTCAGGGCCAGCTCCTCACCGGGTGTAAATCAACATAGTTAAATTCAAGTCAGTGATTTACGTCAGCTGAGGATGACACTTGTTCTCACTGTCTACATTCCAGTGTTCAGTGCCATTTTAGTATATTGCTTCGCCTGACCAGGAGACTGTATGGCCTGGGATCAGCCTTTCCTGCTAAACCTAGAGATACAACTGACATGTCAGGGATAAACATTTTGGATAATGCTGTGACTTTTAAGCCACAGCCTGTTTTGTAAGGAGGTGGCCGGGAGGGAAAAGTCTGTGCATCAGCAGTAGCTCCTGGAGGCATTTAAAGACATTAGCAGTGAGCTGACTGTTACTCCTTTACACCTTTGCTTTGTTTTAGAACTTGTCATTTAGGAGGCTGCTTTGTTAACTTATATTATTTCTACTGTTTTTATCTTGTTTTGTTACACTTGATAGGGACCCTGTCTCCACTGGTGGCGAGAGTGAAGGAAGGTTTGGGCCCAGTTCAGTGGGTCACCCTACACATCATTCCCGTTGATTTCCATGGCAGTTCCTGCACAGAGGTCTTGCAGGAACAGGCCAAACCCAGAAGGCCTTACACAGACTAGAAGGAGAATTTTGCTTGAGTGAGAATCTCCAAGTTTGACTTTTGATGATGATTTTATGACGGGGGTGTCTGGAACATCATCATTTGACTTTGTAAGAGAATTTCCATCATTCGCCTGAGCCTGTGTTACCTGCCTGAATAATGCCCAGAGTTGCATCAACTCTGTCATTTCAAAGAAGTCACACATGTAATTTAACTTTCTTTCATTTGCCTAGAGCAGCAGTGACATCTGGTGGCACTTTGATTCAGTAATGTAATAGTGCAGTATTTCCATACCTCTCCTCTTCCAAACTCTCCTTTGAATGTAATCTCCCTTTCAGTCAGATGTTTATCGCAAAGTTGTTACATTGCTAAAGTAGATGCCATTGCTGCTGCCCTTTCCACCCTGGAGAGAGAGAGAAAGCCGCCTCCACAACAACAAAGAGGTGAATAATGAAAGATCCTTGATATGGTGCCTACATAACTGAACTCTGCAGAGAGAATAGCATCCCCTGTGCCAGTTGTCCTGTGACACTCCACCCATTCCATCCAAGCAGGGGGAGAAGGGTCTGTGCAGTGAAGATAATACTGTATTATTGCATGGCAAAGTCTATCACAGCATATCTGTGGAAGGAATATGGCTGTCAGGGTTATACTATGGATTGTGATGGAAGCAGAATGGGGTCATCCTGGGGAGAGAATGATGTTCGATGGGGAATACTGATGGGCTGCATCTACACAGAGAAACTGAGCATATTCCGAATTCATTTCCAACAGCGGATCTTAAAAAGTGGCTTCAGTTAACACTTCTGGACCAGCCAGATGGAAGGGTGCAATTTAATGCAAAAAAGTCTTCAAAGTCCATCTAAAAGAAGCTTCACCCTATTCTCATCAACCAGCCCTGTGAAGTGAGTCATACCCAGATGGGTCATTGAAAAACAAAAACTGTTTCCAAGCCAGCAGAAAGAAGCAAGGATTGGGGAACCCCAGCACACAGAGCAATGAGACCCTGTGCGTTACTAGCACTTCAGCATGTTCTAGAACTTCAGCCCACCACTGGAGCTCAAAACAGTTTAATACAGCAAGCCAAGCATTAGCCTCATTTTCAGATAGGAAAACCAAGAACTGGGGAGACGCGATTTATAAAACCAAACTGTGCATTAGCAGCAAAGCCACAAAGAAAACCCAGTTGTTCTAACTCCCAGGCCTTTGCACAACCATGTTTCTCTTAATTCTTCCATTTTGTCTTCCAAATCCAATAATCTGTGATGTGATCTGGAATCTCAGAGGGGGCTGGTTGGGCAGCCCATCCCTGACATACTCATCACAGGAGAAGTTGTAACAGTGCTGTCACATCACCAGCTCATGGCCAGTTGCTGCTAGCAGGCCCCGTAATATTTTGGCCAGAGCAAGATGATGCTGGGGAAGCCAGGGTTCATTCAAGAACCAGACAGACTATGGAGTATCATGCAGTGAGGAGGACTGGCCAAGGGGGATCAAACACAGAGAAAGACAGGAGCATAGCGGTCATGCACTGAGGAAAACTTGTGGATAGTCAATTTCACAGTTTCTCTGGCATAGTCAGTATCATCCTGTTTGTGTGGGTCTGTCCACCAGACAAAGGAAAGAAACATACAAATACGAAAGTAAGTGTGACACTAGGAAACGGGCAGGGGAAGTTCATTTCACTTTTTAAACTGAAGAGGGACAGTATCTCACAATGGTTTGTCACAATGCTCCTTCAAGAGCCTATCAACTCCTGTGTTTGCTAGCATCACACGGAAAAGCCTTGTGACTGAACCTGTATGACATGAAGGTTTGCCCACATACTTCAGGAGAACTTCAGGGCACTTAGTACTTTGCAGGATTAGGATCAGATTTATGAGCAACAGATTTCTCCTTGTTTGTAGGTCATTTAATACAGGTATAATTTTCCTTTTCAGAGCTATGCCCATTTTTCTTGTAAAATGCCAAGATTTACTTGAGAGAGACAAGGTGGGTAAGGTAATATTTTTATTGGACCAACTTCTGGTCCCACTTTGTCTCACCTACCTTGTCTCTCTAATATCCTGGGACCGACACAACTACACCACTCCAGACAAGATTTACTTTGTAGGCCAAATTAAACATTTTTCTTTTGTCTTTATGCTTTTTTCCTTTTATAAATACAGCACATTTTCATTGGCATTACATCAGATTTGTTTTAATTTTCTGAACAGATAGTATTCCTTACAATTACTACATGATTTTTACATTCAGTACACCATGTAGAACATATTTGTTGCCTACCTTGCCATAACTTCTAGTCACCTGGTAAACATGATACATATTTTCTGGTGATGAGTTAAATCTACTGCAGGCTTCCAAAGAAATACAAGTTAAATTATTTAACAGAAAATAATGATGTGCCACCTTGCAGAGATTGAGATTTTTTTAAGATCTTGAAGAAAAGGGAAAGTAATTGGGTCACATGCACAACTCTTATATCTGGCTCATTATAGCCATAACCATCTGCCTACAGTTAATCATTATTTGACTATTCCAATAGTTAGATATTTTTGCTGTGTATTCTGAATATCCTCTTTGTTCACTCCTATGTATATAGATTATGTCAGTTTTATTTTATGAACATATTCAACATGCAGTTTTAGTCCAGACATTTCAGATTACTTGATGTTGCTTTGACTTCAGGGCTTTGTCAGAAAACCACCACAAATTATTTGGAATTGCAAAATAAAATTCTGTCAGCCAGAAGGGTTCACACAGCTGACTGGACACTTCAATCCAGGTAGAACATAGTCCTCTGCTGTAAGCACATGTGGTTTTGGCTATATTAGTTAGGTTATAAAACGGATCTTGTTTTAATAACTGTTTAATAACTAAGTACAAAAATAGTTACATTACCTTAATGTTGTAACCAAAAAGAGCAAGGACATTTGACTGAAACGATGTCAATTTGTCCTTCACTTTTTATGCCAAAGTAGTGCAAGGGTCTAAGTATCAGTGGGTGCTTTTACAAAAGCTTTGGGTGAAATCCTAGCTCCACTGATGGCAAAAATTGTTGGCAAAACAATTGAATTCAGTTGACCCAAGAATTCACCCTCTGGCAGCTGCATGATATGTGAGCACAGAGAAGTTCAAGGATGATGCTCCTTTGGTCTATTGAGAAATTTTATCTCGCAATATTGTCGCATCAGGAGTAGCTGAAGGAATAAAGCAGGACGCTGCTTTCTAAAACTCCAAACAAACTTTATTCAACTAGAGTCCTCACATAACATCTACTGCCTGCCCATAGGTGTGCGCAGCACATTTCATTAGGGTGTGCACCCAGGGAATTTTATTTTATTTTATTTTTTTAAAGGCAAACATTTATTGAATACTCAATCACAAAGGACATTATTTTCATTCATCAAACAAACTAAAGAAACTAAAATTAACTAAACTTAATTTTTTTAATTAACAACTAAACTTTACTTAAAAAATACAAACTTAAGAAATGAGACAAAAAATACCAAATTTTTGCTGTAGCGATAACCAGGCATATACAAAGATACAGTCAATTTTCATGATCTTTAATCAGGGGTGTCAAACTCAATTCCACCGGCGGGCCACATTTGAATTACCTGCCGGCGGAATTCTCGCCGCGTCCTAGTCTCCGCTGCGAAATGTCGCAAGGAACGGTATTTTGGCAGCAGATCACAGCATGTTCCCATCCGCCGCAAAAATCTCACAGCTCCTTCTTTTTCAGCGGCAGCTCGCTGTATCTTGCCGTCCGCCAAGAAATCGCACGCCCTCCACTCAGGCTCTGTGGATGTGGGGAAAGCAGTGGACGTGATATACCTTGACTTTAGCGAAGCTTTTGATATGGTCTCTCACCAGTATTCTTATCAGCAAGTTAAAGAAGTATACGTTGGATGAACGGACTGTAAAATGGATAGAGAGCTGGCTAGAGCATAGGGCTCAACAAGTAGTGATCAATGGCTCCATGTCTAGCTGGCAACCGGTCACAAGCGGAGTGCCCCAGGGGTCGGTCCAGGGGCCGGTTTTGTTCAACATTTTCATTAATGATCAGGAGGATGGGGTAGATTGCACCCTCAGCAAGTTTGCAGATGACACTAAGCTAGGGGGAGTGGTAGATAACCTGGAAGGTAGGAATAGGATACAGAACGACCTAAACAAACTGGAGGATTGGGCCAAAAGAAATCTGATGAGGTTCAACAAGGACAAGTGCAGAGTCCTGCACTTAGGACAGAAGAATCCCATGCACAGCTACAGACTGGGGACCGACGAGCTAGGCAGCAGTTCTGCAGAAAAGGACCTGGGGGTAACAGTGGATAAGAAGCTGGATATGAGTCAGCAGTGTGCCCTGGTTGCCAAGAAGGCTAACGGCATATTGGGCTGCATTAGTAGGAGCATTGCCAGCAGATCGAGGGAAGTGATTATTCCCCTCTATTCGGCATTGGTGAGGCCGCATTTGGAGTACTGTGTCCAGTTTTGGGGACCCCACTACAAAAAGAATGTGGAGAAGTTGGAGAGAGTCCAGCAGAGAGCAACAAAAATGATGAGGGGGCTGGAGCACAAGACTTATGAGGCGAGGCTGAGGGAACTAGGCTTGTTTAGTCTGCAGAAGAGAAGAATGAGGGGGGATTTGATAGCAGCCTTTAACTACCTGAAAGGGGGTTCCAGGGAGGATGGAGCTAGGCTCTTCTCAGTGGTGGCAGATGACAGAACAAGGAGCAATGGTCTCAAGCTGCAGTGGGGGAGGTCTAGGTTGGACATTAGGAAAAAGCTTTTCACTAGCAGGGTGGTGAAGCACTGGAATGGGTTACCTAGGGAGGTGGTGGAATCTCTATCTTTACAGGTTTTTAAGCTGCGGCTTGACAAAGCCCTGGCTGGGATTATTTAGCTGAGGTTAGTCCTGCTTTGAGCAGGGGGTTGGACTAGATGACCTCCTGAGGTCCCTTCCAACTCTATGTTTCTATGATTCTTTTGGAAGCAGCTCTACCCTCCAGCGAGATGGCTTCGTGGGCCGGATAAAAAAGGTTCGCGGGTCGGATCCGGTCCGCCGGCCGTATGTTTGACACCCCTGCATTAGGGTGTGCCTGGGCACACCCCGTACGCACACCTATGTAATTGCCTCAAGCTGACAAGAGGCAGCATCCACCCAAAAAAATTGTTTCAATTACCACACCCACCTGCAACCCAGCCAACACGAGAGAGGGAGTCTCTCACGACATATGACTGAAATTAGCATGTTTTGAAATTTTCTCCCACCCCTTCATGGATCTGGACCACACAAGATGCAGCATAACTGTTTAGGCTTTGCTCTGTCTGAGGAGCCCTTGTAGGACCCTGCATTTTCTTTTAATCTAAATGATAATAATCTTGCACCTACATTCTGCAAACACTTAAGAATATGCTGAACTTCACACCCTGTAAATAGCTTCATAGAAGGGAAACATGCATAAAGTTAAGCATGTGTTTTAAGTACAAGCAGGACTGGGGATATAGGCTTTACATATTCAAAGCCCAGTAAAACCATGAATTAACTCTCACAAGCCCCTTGTGAAGTAAATAAATACTAATATTATCCACAATAACAAATGTCCTTGGATTCAGTTAACTTCCCTGCCAGCAACCTGAAACACTTTTTGAACATCAATACTTTATAAACTGTTTTATTTGCAATTTTTTAGAAAGCTTTATTTGTAATATTACGTACTACCATGGCTCCCTGGTTTTTATAAGCCCTCTTGCAATGCGCTGGTATCACATATATGATGGCTAAAATAAACAAGCAATTAAAAAACATGGCACAATATGGAAATTAAAATCAGAGGCATAAAGGTGCGTATCATGTTCTATTCTACTTAATGTATTGAGTCTGTTGTATTATTTTTAATGGATGTAGCAAAAATCCCAATGCCAGATAGCAAAATGAATGCCGATCTTGTAGCTATGATATCATCTGAAAGGTTTATTGCAAGGCTGTGACATCAAAGCAATACAATCTGTCTTCATTTTGGGTCTGATCTAGCTCCCATTACAGTCAAAGGGAGCCTTTCCCTGACTTCCATGGCAATTGGATAGGATCCTCTGTGCACAAGAAAAGCTCCAGTAAGCTTTTCTAGTATTAACCATTTGGATTTGGACAAAATTCAGCCTATGATGTTTGACCAAAACCAAACTATTGACAGTTATTTAAAAAGCAGTTCGGGAGTTAGAAAAACATGTAAAGTTTTCCTCCTGTTTTCCTTTTTCTTTCTTTCAGAATTTTTTTTTTTTTTATAAAATTGCAGACGGGCATAGACATTTTATATATGATTTTTTTTTTTAAAAAACCATGAGATTCCTGTTAATATCCTTCAACTAGGTCAAAACAGAAGACAGGAAGTTGGTGAATAAAGCTAAAACATTACAAACACACACTTCTGGGTTCCAATAATAGCACGAGCCACTCAGCCTTCCCTCATGTGGTTAACACAATATCATTAAAACCCCTCAATACACACAGCCTTTATAGCTCAATAACCTCTGTAGTATCCTCTGTATAAAGAAGAACAAAGGTAAGATACAAAGAAATACCAGTTTTCACAAACATGGTGTAGGATAATCCAGCTCACACTGGTAGTGACAATGTCAAAGAGGTTTTGGACTTGTAACTTGGATTGTCTAACATGAGATGAGGTATGGGTCTCAGCCAAAATATTTTACTATGCAATGCACCATGTCCAATTTCAGGCCCCAAGTTCCCCAGATCTAGGGTGACCGGATGTCCCAATATTATCGGGACCATCCTGATATTAGGGGCTTTGTCTTATATAGGCAAATATATTCCCCACTAAAACAAGTGTCCTAATTTTTCACATTTGCTATGTGGTCACCCTACCCCTATCAGAAGGGGATAGGAACATTACGTCACACTCAACCCCTTGAAGTGATCCCCTGTGAGCACCCAGAGTGGAGCCAACAAATGTTTGAGTAAGGATCACATCACTCAATGTCAAGCTTTTGAGGTGGGCAGGGGAAAGTAAAGGGAGAATATGGAAATTCCAGTGGACTGAGGATTTAAATATGCACAGAGACTCTACTATCCTCTCACCCTAGCAGCGGTTCCTCTCCCCTTTGTAATGACTAAAAGTCAAGGCACTCCCATGCTGTCAGTGACTGGGAAATGGGCAGTCATGCCTAGGGGTTGGCACAAGCACCGGAGCTGCAGCCAGAGACCAGGTGCCAGAACTGAAATTAGGAATCAGAACCAAGGGTTAGAAACAGGTTACCTAGCAGGGGGCAAGGCCGGAGCAGAGCTGCAACAAGGCTGGGAACAAGCAGACTCAGGCACTAGCTCACCCATGAGCAAATGATTTGAGCAGGCAGTGAACTGTGGCTGGTTAAGTGCTGGTCTGCTGATTCTTCAAACCAATCAGGTGGTGCAGTCAATCAGGCAGCCTACTACAGGCCAGCTGTTCTTGTCAGGTTACCTGGGGAGTGGCTCTGCTGCAGGCCCTGATTCCTGACACTCAGTTTGTGCTCTACCTTCTCAGCGAACACATAAACCCCCCCCCCCCCCGTCTCCCTTCACATTATTATAGCCAATGTGGCTGTTTTAAAGAAGAAAAACTCATGGCAGGGGCTAATAC
>NW_027132205.1:0-3625 GCF_026122565.2 Emydura macquarii macquarii
AACTCCCTGTTCTGCAATATCTCCTCAGCAGACATGGAGAAAGCACAGCGACAAACAGATAAGATCCTGCAGTGATTGTCAGCTACGATGTGTGTTACAGGGCTGTTGTACCTCAGTGGCAGCAGTACTGTTTGCGCCTTGACCCGGCGGGCAATGTGCACTTACCCCTCATATAAACTACAAAACAACACCAAATTCCTTGCCTGTACGCACTGTCTCAATAAACTGCTGAATTTTGATTTCTGTATTTGAATCGGCCGCAGGAGAGGGACAGAGGGGAGCCGGGTACAGACTGTGACTGCGCTGTGCTGACAGGCGCCATTTTGAAGCAGCACAAGGAAGGTGGGAGGGAGGTGGGGTTCCTAGTTCACGTCTGCCAACAATACTAATAAATTGCAAAGATAGGTACTTACATGCCTAAGTTCCCTCCAGGGGAACTGACTCTTGAATCCCAGCCTGGGTTTCTGGCTGGGACTTGGGCTCAGGTGACACAAGGCAGGAATCAGGGCCCGTTGTGGCAGGGCAGGACTGGGGCTGGCTTTCCAGTAGATGGTCGTCAGGTTCCTGAGTCCCAGAAAGGTTCTGGCTCTCAGGGCACAGCTGCTCTCTCACTTCCTCCTGCTCATCCTCCGATGGGCCCGGCCAGTCGCCCCTGGTGGGCAGGGAGAGTGCAGGCAGCAGGCTCCGAACACAGCCTGGCACAGGTCGTACTGTAATTGGGTGGAATCCTGTCCTGTTCATCCAAACATGGACAGGTCACATGTCCCTTGCCCGATTGTCTCCTTTTTCTCCCTCATTTCAATGTAATTTCTCCTGTGCTGCTTGCTCTTTACCCGGCTCTGGTCGATGGCCCGGTCGTGACCCCTGGCAGACATCTGCTTGGCAACATCCACAAAGAGGTCCTTACTCCGGTGGCTAGCCACAAGAGCTTCCTGAACCGATCCTTCTCCCCAAATGGACATGAAACACAGGGTTTAAGCATGGCTCCAGGCAGCTGCATGAGGGCACACCAATAAACGGACAGGTCAGTAATGGTTGATCTGCAAAGCACTGTGGGACAGCCATTGGAACCATGCTGAAAGTGATGTGCAGCAACTGTGCGCACATGAACAAAAGATCACACTAGTACAATTCAAAAAACAAGGTTACTTACCAGTAACTGATGTTCTTCGAGATGTGTTGCTCATGTCCATTCCAATATAGGTTAGTGCACACCACCGTGCATGGTTCCCAGAACTTTTTTCCTCTTAGCAGACCTCATAGGGCTGGCTCTGATGCCCCCTGGAGTCCCGCGCACATGCCACGGTATATGAGGCATTGCTGTCCCTATGCCCCCTCAGTCCCTTCTTTCTGCCAACTCCGGCAGCGGGGAATGGAGAGGTAGGGTTGTGGAATGGACATGAGCAACATCTCAAAGAACATCAGTTACTGGTAAGTAACCTTCTTTTCTTCTTCCAATGATTGCTCATGTCCGTTCCACTATAGGTGATTAACAAGCAATACCTTGGAGGTGGGTCGGAGTTACCAGTGAGCTGCCCTCAGCACGGCTCTGCCAAATCCCGCATCCTCTCTCGCCTCTGGACGATGGCGTAGTGGGACGTGAAGGTATGCACTGATGACCAGGTGGCGGCTTTGCAGATGTCCTGCACGGGCACTCTCTCCAGGAGGCTGTAGACGAGGCTTGAGCTCTGGTTGAGTGCACTGTGATGGTTCCCAGAAGTGGCACCCTCGCCTGCTCGTAGCAGAACTTGATGCACAATGTAATCCATAAGGAGATGCGCTGGGTGGAGAGAGGTGAGCCTTTCATCCAGTCCACCACTGCAACGAAGAGCTGCATTGATTTCTGGAACGGCTTTGTACGCTCGATGTAGAAGGCCAGGGCTCGTCTCACGTCCAGTGAATGCCATCTCCTCTCCTCTTCCGAACAGTGTGGTTTGGGAAAAAACATGGAGAGAAAAATATCTTGGTTACAATGAAATTGGGAAACCACCTTGGGCAGGAAGGCTGGATGCAGCCTTAACTGCACTTTATCCTCATAAAATACTGTATAAGGGGGCTCCGAGGTCAAGGCCCTAATTTTGGAGACCCTCCTAGCTGAGGTAATGGCCACCAGGAAGGCTACCTTCCATGAAAGCATAAGCAGGGGGGCATGAAGCAATGGGTTCGAAGTGGGGCCCCGTGAGTCTCGAGAGGACCAGGTTGAGATCCCAGGGAGGCACCGGGTCGCAGACCTGTGGATAAAGCCTCTCCATCCCCTTGAGGAACCTGACCGACATGGGATGGGAGAACAGGGATTTCCCTCTAGCGGCTGATGGAAGGCCGAAATGAACGCCAGGTGAACCCTCAATGAGGTCAGCGCCAGACCCTGGAGCTTTAGCTGGAACAGGTACTCCAGGGTAGCCTGCATAGGTGAGAGGCTGGGCAGAATGCCCCGGGACTCCGCCCAAGAGGTAAACCGTTTCCACTTAGCCTGATACACGACCTGTGTAGAAGGTTTTCTGCTGCAGGACTTGTTGGACCTGAACGATCTGGTGGGAGTCCCGGGCGACCATTTTGTGCCCAGCACACTGAAAAAGCGCTTGGCCCACGGGAGCACGAAGGCCACTCTACCACAGCTGGTGTCAGAGTGGGATCCTTTTTCCCTCTAACGAGGGGAGAGCGCACTGGGAACAAGGCCCTTGTACCCCGGCCCTGCCAAGATGGACGACATTGTCCGTGCATTGGTACAGGCTACAGCAGCCCAGCAACAGTCAACCCGGGTCCAGCAGGAAACCAACGAGCTGCTGATTAGCCAAGCGGCACAGGACCAAGCCCTCCTGCGGGAGGTGGTGGCCCAACTAAAGACCCTACTAACCCCCGGTCGAGAAGTAGGCACCCCCCCGATGCTGAAGGCCACCCATTGGCTACAGAAGATGTCCCGGGGACGACGACGTTGAGGCTTACCTCCTAAGCTGTGAGAGGACCGCAGAGCGAGAAGCCTGGCCCCGGGACCAGTGGGCCGGAATCCTGGCCCCCTTCCTGAGTGGGGCGGCTCAGAAGGCCTATTTTGATATGTCCTCCGCCGCAGCCACCGATTACCCCCAGCTGAAAGCTGAGATCTTGGCCCGGTCAGGGGTGACGCAGACTGTCCGGGCCCAGAGGTACCATGGATGGCGATACTGGGAGGACAAGGCGCCCAGATCGCAATTGTTCGACCTCGTCCACCTCACCCGGAAATGGCTATGCCCAGAGGCCAACAGCTCGGAGGCCATCGTAGAGCTCCTGGTCCTGGACCTTTTTATGTGGGGACTAACCCCCGATCTTCGCACGTGGGTAGGACAGCACGACCCCGCTTCATACGACGAAGTGGTCGCTTTGGTAGAACGACGGTTGAGGCCCGAGAACTCTCCCGCCCTACCCAGGGAGGGTTGGGACCCCGTCTGCGACAACGGAGGGAAGGAAAAGGGGGCTTGAAGGTCCGACAGGGACCCCAAGGGAACCAAGGGGGACCCCTTCGGGGCCCACCAGCCCCCGGGGATGACCAGGGCCGCGTATCGATGCTACGCCTGCGGGGAGTGGGGGTACCTAGTGGCCCAATGCCCGAATGCCGAAGAGCCTATGCAGTGCAACCTGGGGAACTGGACTG
>NW_027132206.1:0-36534 GCF_026122565.2 Emydura macquarii macquarii
GAGCTGTGACTGTGATAGGAAGTGAGGTGCATGTGAAACTTGAAGGAACAGCTGTTCCTCATTTCAATGGCAAGTCGTAGGTTTTGTCAGCAAAGGTGCACAAGGGAGTGTTCTTGCTCCAGGGATTGTCAGCAGCCTGGTGGCATATGTGCTAGCGGTGGCCAGAGCTCAGTGAGGGGTAAGTGAAGGCAATAGCTCAGAAGGAATCCTCAGTGCAAGGTAAAGGGATGGTAACATTATGAAAGTCTGAGATGGCTTGTGTGGAGGAGGATCAGTGTTTGAGTGCAGGCCAGGTGTCGGTAGCTTCTGTTGCCTACACCTGGACCTAACCCCAAGCTTTGCCTTGGCAAAGAGAAGATGTTAGACCTTGTGCTATACTGCTCCTGTGCTCTGTTCCCAGAGTGTTCTGAGTGGGGAGGGCAGAGCACTAGTAGATGTCATTGGTCTGTCAGGGTGCTGCAGAAGCAGGGCAGAATTGAGGTTGCATTGCGGGGTGATGTTAACCTTAACTCTTCATTTCCCCTTCTAATACCCGAGGGACAGGAATCCTCACCCAGGGAGACCATATTCTCATAGTTCTCCTGCATGACATCTCTGTGGAGGGCTCTCTGAACGGGATCCAGCAGAGCCCACTCTTCCCTGGTGGAATACACAGCCACATCCTCGAAGGCCACCGGCCCCTGAAAGAGCAAGAGTCCAACACTCAGCACCTGCTGCCCAGTGACAGCCCCACTATTCACAGGAGAGGAGGGCCCATCACATGGAGGCTCTGGGAGGCAGACAATCAGCAGAGTCCTATCCCAACCACATCACAGCAGCCAGGAGATCCCAGGGTGAGGGGAGAAAGAGAGAGCACCTCACCCCTCCCAGCAGATAGAGGGAGGAGGGGTCTTCACATTCATCACTCACCTACCTGCCAGAGGCTGATATAGGAGGTGGAGCCACCAGCGGGGCCCAGGGAATTCCAACACCCTCCCTTTAGCTAGCAGCCAGATGGGAGGAGATGGAGTGTCTTCCCTGGGCCTCATTGGGGAGTGCCCCTTTATATCTCACAGCACCGTCTAGCTAATAAGTTCAAGCTCCAGTGTAACCCTTCTGCCAGACCGAGTCGGCAGCAGCAAGGGCCGGGTTCTATATCTAGGGGTCCCTCTCAATGATACAACACCAAACTGGCTCGAGCCCCCACCCAGTCACCTGGGAAATTACACACTATCCCCTGGGCGCCCCCAAAGGGCAATATTTCCCCTCTCACAAGCACAGAGTCTGAGTGTAGAAAGAAACCTTTTAATAGCAAAAGAGAGGTAACACAGCACTGGTTTGGGGAACAGTGCAAACAGAGTTCATGAGCTCAATGAACCAAACCCCTCCCAGAGTACGGAGCGTGTCCTTTGCCTCTCCCTTCCTGCTTCCCCCTGTACTGACCGGCGTCGGTTGCAATGTCCACCTCTTGGGGGTGGCTCCACCCCCTATGCCGCTCCTGTCCGACACGGGCTTGACCAGGCCCCCTCTGCTGCTGTCTCCTACCGCCTTCAGGCCTCGCTGAGTCCCCAACCACTGGCAGAAACCACGCCTGTTTCCCACCGACTGCTGGCTCCGACCACACCTGGCTCCTGCTGACTGTACCGGGCTGGCACCAACTGTGTCGACCCCTCTGCTAATCGCTGACCCAGCTGGCACCAACAGTGCCAGCCTCTCCACCAACCCTGACCGCCCCAGGCTTGCACCAACAGTGCCAGCCTCTCCACCAACCGCACCAGCACCAACGGTGCCAGCCTCTCCACCAACCGCCTCAGCCTCTCACCAGAGTTGCTTGGTGCTCACTCACCTCTGTTAGTTGTCAGGCAAGGTTTCCCAGATCCTCTACTAGTTCAGCTCTTAGTGATTTCAGCTCATGGGTAAACCTTCTGCTGACATACAGGCAACGTCCCTGCTTTCAAGAAACAAAAGACTCAAAGATGAGTCATTATTTCTCTCTTTTAACAATTGGGGAGAGAGAATCACTCCATGCCTGGGGACAGCCTTTTACCAAGACCAGTGTGCTCTCAATAGAAGACCACTTCCCTCCTCCCCTGTTTCCAGGCTGAAACATCTGTCTGCCACCCTTGTGGAACTCTGTTTAGTTTAGGGTGCAGATTCTATCATAACACACTAAGCACAGTTTTGCTGACATCTGTTCATACAATTGAAGGACAACATTTCATTACCCCAGCAGTTAACACAGAAGTGGTTTGTAGCCCAAACCCAGCCCTGCTAACCATTTCCCATTATGCTCAGCACCTAGGTAAGTTATGCTAAATACTTAATTGTACTCATGCAGATACAAAGCCCATGTAAATAAAGTGCCCCCCTTTCAGCTGCTGAGCAGGGAGAGTGCCACTGAGACACTCAGACCTGGCTTATACCAGTATTGGAGTCTAGTCAGTTTTCCCAAACCCAGGAGGTTCTTCCCCATTTGACAAATTAGGGAATACCTACTCACAAACTGCATGAGTCTGTTGCTAGGATCTAGGTCCCACAGTAAACAAATCTCAGCAGGTTTGTCTCACTCTGTCCTCGTCCCTTTCTTCACCCTTTTTATTTCCTGACCTCCCCCATCTCCAAACCAACCTCCCCCGCCCCAGAAGAACCCATCCCCTATGTATTTAATGCCCTTCTCCCTCCAACAGGAACCACCTGCAACTCCCTGATAATCCCTACCTCAACTGGGTCCACTGCAGCCATTTCACTGTTTCCAGGAAGGCTGGAATGAGCTGGAGCCAAAAAGTGGATGTTACACTGCAGCCTGTTAGGGCAAAAAAGGCAATTGGGAACATAGAACAGGAAATAATTTCACTTGACAATCCCCCCTCCCCCCCCCCAGGTTCTTTCCCTGAACACTGAGGTTCCAGACAGTCACACAAATAACACAACTATTTAAAACACAATTAGTAATGGGCAGGGGACTTTACCTACACAGACATCTATCGGAAAAAGAATTCGACCAAACACAGAGTGTCCAATACATTCATGGAATGTACTGGGGATCCCTTTTTCTTTCAGAAGCTGTAAGAAATAACCGGATGACAGCCATTTTAGACTTGATTCTGACTAACAAGAAGGAATTACTTAGGAAACTGAAGGTGGAAAACAACATGGGCAAAAATGATCCTAAAATAATAGATTCTCAGACCCTCTGGGTACTACCTGGGGCAGCACGGAGCTAGTCACAGAGTGAACCTCTCCTCCTTCACCCTCCTGAGGAAAAGAAAAGGGTCGCGCAGCCAACTGTCCTGTGAGCAGCTGGGAGATATCGTTCCCCTAACATGGGGTGGTCTCTGGCTTTGATGTGTATTACATATAGAGAAGTCACTTTCATCAGCCAACAAATGAGAGAAGGTTTATCATCTCATCCCCTGCAACCACCAGGATGGAGAATGACTCAAGACAACAAATTCTCTCCAAAAAAGGAGTTGCTGCAACTAAACATGGAAATACCTCCAAACCTGAGATGCCTTTCAATAGACATTTGACAGTTACAGGGAGAAAGTCAAAATCTGACAGCTGATATCCACGTTTAGTCATTAAAGAGGGAAGGGCAGATACCTGGAGAATTTTGGATCAATTTTCACAAGTTAGAGAGGAAAGTGGAGAAATGTGAGAGCAGTGGGACAATTTTTAGGGATTATATCTGGAAGCTGAACAAACAGGCAGTCATAGTCTCTGCACAGACACACCATTCACATGGGCAGTCAGGAGCTCTTTGCAGAACTGCTTTAAGAGAGAAAGTGAGGGGGGATGGAGCAAGGAGACTCCCTGGAACTGGCAAAGGGGCAGCAGCGGGGGGCAGGTGACCGGCAGATGTTGGGAGCTGCCTTGGTAGTTGTGGGGGCAGCAGCTGGGAGCGGGTAACCTGAGGCTGGGCAGTCTCCACTGGGGACAATTCCTCCTCTTTTCCCTTCTACGCCTCGTTCCTGGCAGAGAATGGCCACTCCACACCGTCCCACCCCAGAGACAGCCGCAAATCAGGGCGCTGCAAGCACTAACCCCTTTCCTAGTTGAGGTGGTCCTGAGGAACGATTCAGGGCAGCAATTTCCCATCTGAGCACGGAAATTTGCTGCGGGTCAAAGCGGGGGAGGATTGTAGGGTGGAAGGGGATGAATATCCCAAATCGGATGAGATTTAAAATGGACACTGGAGAAGGAGGGAGAAAATGGGCCAAACTCCAAGGCAGAGATGAGCAAAAGGGCCCGTGACTGGAGAGAAAAGGGGAGATGGTGACAGGGATTTTACACCCACCAAAAGGGCCAGAAATAACAAAGGTGAGAGAAGTGAACCATCTGGAACCATCTGGAAAAGGATATGGATATGTCCTTTATATGAACGAACTGCCAGCCTATAGAATAAGTGTACCCTAATAATTTGAGGGTGAAGAAGCCAAATTTGGACTTCAGAGGAGGACTCATGCTGTTCAGGGTATAAGAAGGGGAAACCATGTTACTTGGGTGCAAACGTCAGCTCTTCCTTCTTGAAACTTCTTTTATTTAGTGTGTTAAGAACTTTTGTTCTTAGTTTACACTTAGTATTATTTGTAGTGTTAGTCTTAGCCTAATAGATCTCAGCTCTCAGGCATTGCCTCGCTCTCCACCCCTCTACTCAAGAGTTGAGGAACTGGACATCTCTCTCAAACAGGTCATCAGGGAGGGTGTCAGTATATTATTGCAAAGCATACCATGTAAATATATATATCTCACATGTGTCTTTAGAATAAGACTGTAATCCTATCCATTTGATTATTTATTTTCTTTTAATAAATCAGTCATTTGGTTTTCCATTTCTGTTTTCTTAATAAAAGCTCATAAAATTATACAGATTCAGTTTTCAGTGTGAGCATTCCTGTCGTGCACCCCGGGCATCCCTATAAAACTCTTCTGGAGCCAGATTCCGGGACGAGAACCTCATTATCTTATGATCAAATCAACTGGCGAACCTATAACCCCATTCAAATTACTAAATACCTCAATATCAGGCAACAGACTGGCGAGCCATGCAGGAGGCTCGAGGCGTGTGTGACAGGAATTCTTTTAGGAATTTGTGGTGTTTCTAGGCACCTGGGAGACTCACCTGAGCTAAATTGAGCTACAAAGCAAAAGAGAAGACCAAAAAGGCTGTCTGTGTATGAGTCTGTTAGGCTGCCTTAAAACACTGGAAACTTGATTTCCTTTGACTATTTCTTGGCAGTGGTCCCAGAAGTGTTTCCAGTTCTTCACTGCACTATAGCATCTGTTTATGAGTACCAATTAATCTTGCGAGAGAAAGTTGTCATGTTTAATGTGATACGCGCGTTTAAGGGGCTTTGGAATGTAGAAGGAGTATTGATATTGAGGTACCAGAAGTATAAGTAATTGCAGTAGCACTGGGGCCTGGTGACTCACACTTTGAGTTGGCAGGGGAGTTGATTTTTGTTTTGTTGAAGCTGCCAGAAAGGCCGCAGTATTTTCAGTCCCTACAATTCTTGTGGGCTGCGCCCAGATCCATCTATCACCAGCTTACCCTGGCTGTTTGATAGGTCCCACCTGGGTAAAGACCTCTCGATCATCTAAGAGCACATTACCATCAAAGGAAGAGAAGGGAATTCACCCCCACCCTTCTGTTGCTTTTTTTCTTGGGACTTGTCTGAAGTAACTGAAGTAATAGTTGAGACCGGTGTAGACCGTGAAATTTCAGCTAAGATGGGCCTACTTATAAAATTAAACTACCAAATTAATAAGTGCATATTGCAGAATATGTGAAATGGTGGCTGGAATCCATTTTGAAAAGGGGTGATTGTTTCTCATTGCAACACATCCATGCTGTCTTTCTATTCTCAAAGTATGTCTGGTATTTCATTAAGATAACTGATTGCCTCTCTGTCTGGACCATTTTCCCTAATGAATTTATCCTCTGGGAGTAACTCATCTATGCAGTAAACAGCAATGTGTTAAATGCAGGGCGTGCTAGACCTCCACGGCTCCAGACCTCCCAAAATACCTTGTGATCAAAGCTAATGGCTGGATGCCACCCCAGGTATTGCTCAATTTAATCACAACAACCCCAATACCCCTTTGTTTGAAGGGTGGAACACTGAAGCTAAAGGACAGATCTAGGTGGCTAGCACCTTTTCACTAATTAAAGCACATGGGTCCTTCTTGTATTGTTTTCTGGAATTCCTGTGTTTACTCTTAGCAAAATGCTTTGAAAAACATTGGATTTGTCTGACAAGTAACTGAGAAGTAATAGTTGAGAGACCTCGAGAGAAGCTGCTAAGTCAGCCTCTTGCCTGTGTTAATTGCTTTTTTTTTGGACTTTTGTTTTATTTTATATGTTTGAAGTATAGTAATTAAAGCCTTTCTGTCATTATCGAACGAGAGTCATGTCAATTCCTGAGCACACTAATAGCAGATCCCAGTCTGTGAGTTAACACCGGTCAGGGGTGTTACTTCTTTTTTCTTGTTATTGAAGGGACACCTTCAGATTTAGAGCTGGGGATTTTAAAGTTTAGAAAATAGTGGCTATTACTATAGTGTTAGACATTAGGCTAACCAACAGAGTTTTATAAAGTTTAAGTTTTAGAGTTTAAGTTTAGAGTTTAAGTTCTTTATTTTGGAGTTTGAGTTAGCTTATTTAGTGTGAAGATGAGTGAAGTAAGAGCAGTAGAGTCTGTGGGCATTGCCCGCAGTACGGCTTTGGAAAACTTTGCCGGAAAATACATTAAGGAACACAGAGGAGGCTTAGAATAACAAAGAAACAATGAAATTACCTCTCAACATAGGAATCCATGAGATTTTTGTGAGTCAGGTTTTTTATCTGGAAGTAGAGCAAAAGAAAAGGAAGGCTAAAGAGGTAGAAGGAATTGCTGTACAGTGTTTGCTGATGGCTTGTAGTGCACTTGGGCAGAAACTGACTAAGAAAATAGAGTTACTTAGACGAGCCCAGCAAACTTTGGAGGAGAAAGAGAAGACTAACTGGAAGCTAACAAATCGGCTAAGTGAAATTTCAGAAGACCAATTAGTAATTGTTAAAAAAGGACAGGAGTTGCAGAAAATGTTAGAGCCAGAAGTCAGTATCAGGTGCAGGAAGCAGATGAGAAAATTCATTCCTGGCAGGAACGGGGAGCTGCCAGTGTAAGATTGCTGGATGAGCATAGATCAGATCGTGGTCGGCTTTTGACCGAATCAGTGAATTGGAAGCTCTATTAGACGGCTCTGGACTACTTGTGGAAGGCTGTGGATGGCCGTGGACTACTTGTCTGCAGAATATTGACTTGGTTAATCAGTTGTTGTATCTTACAGAGCAGGCAAATGACTACCCACCGGTGATCGTGCCTGAATGTGGCATGGTGTCTCCAGTGTAGGAATCAGAACCAGAAGGCTATAATCTGAACAAAATAATGGCTAACCACGGAGACCAACCTGAGTTACAAGCTTTGCTTCACAAGCACGCGGATGATTTTGCTACACTGAAACATGATTGTGGATGTATGGCAGTCACTACTGTTGGAGAAGGAGGAGATGTACCAGCCCAGAAATATTATCCATACCCAGATCAAGCCAAACCATATATAGAAAAGACTATTAAGTCTTTACTAACACAGGGAGTACTATGTAGATGTGCTTCCGTTGCCAATTACCCTGCTTGGCCTGTTAGGAAACCAGATGGTTACTGGCATCTCACGATTGATTACAGATCTCTTAATCAAGTGACACCTACTTATGCCCCTGCAGTGGCCAAGATGCCAGACCTTCTCAAGTCCTTTGATCCAGAAGCAGCATGCTTTACTGTCCTCGATATCAGTAACAGCTTTTAGAGGTTACCATTAGCCTTTATTTCCCTGTACTGATTTGCATGTAGTTTCCAGGGGGTCCAGTATACCTGGAATCATTTGCTCAGGGATACAGAAATTCCCTGGCATTGTTTCATGCGCAAATGAGGTGGGTACTTGTCGTGATTTTCTAAACTAACTGTTTTGTTCCATTATGTAGATGAAATTGTTTAGCAACTTGTACTAAGAAGGAGCACCGAGAAAGGCTAGACAAGCTCCTTCAGATTCTAAAGGAAGCAGCCTTGAAGTGTAATCCTGCCAAGGCACAGTTAAGGACTACTCGAGTCACTTTCTTAGGTCTCACTTTGACAAATGGGGTTGAATCACAGCACAACACAAAGTGGAGGCAATACAAATGTTGCCCCTACTGCAGCACACAAAAGCTTTAAGATCCTTTTTGGGCTTAATTGGTTACCACAGAGATTCATTCCCAATTTTGCTTCCATTTCAGGTCCTTTGTACCAACTGTTGAGGAAGAATGTTCAGTGGGAATGGACTGAGCAACACACGGAAGTAGTATCCCAGTTGAAACAGTCCATTGTGAAGGCTCCTGTATTGAACACTCCAAACACAGAGATACCAGAGATACTTGTTGGCCACGAACTGAGCCATTCAACATTTTTCTTTTCTAATTGGCCTCAGCTCCATCATATTACACTCATCCACACACCACTTCAGTTTTTGTTGTCCAATAGGGTAAAGGATGAGCAGTACCCAATGCTCGCTTTGCACACTTGGCCTTGGTGTTGTAAGAAAAGATATTGCAGTGAAACCTGTTAGGACACCACCTCTGTCACCAACTGCCCTACCGAACGAAGAGGAAACACACGTGTGTGCACATACTGCTCAATTGGATCGCCTCCTTCATCTGATGACCACAATCTTAGCCTCTTGCACTTGCCACGATGCTTTTGTTTCCTCTTCCCCACATGGTGTTTAAAGGAAGGAGTGTCAGGGTCAGACTTAATAGTTAGGGGAAGGCTGGAGGTAGCAAGAGTCCCAGGGTGCAAGCCAGCCCACCTTTCCGTCCCAGAGCACCTAGAGCAGGAGTTTCTGGAGCTGACATCTCCAAGGGAAGGCTTAAGAGCCACACAGCAAACAAGGGTGGGGCAAAAGGCAGGGAAGGCCATGTCTACGCGTGGCCTAAGCACCGCAACAAAGACACCGGGCCACTCTGCTCCCCACCTCTTGGGATGCCAAATCTCCCAAAAGGCCATCCGCAGACCAGCATGTGGGACGGCTGCTAAGGCTCTTCCGCCAAGATCAGAAGGTGGTCGGAAAGCAGGGCCAGCTCCATGGTGCACCCTCTTACCATTCCCACTAAATGTCCTCCTTCTGGCAGCCAGGGAGAAGATTTCTCCCCAAGAGGCTTGATCCCAGCTGGTGAACAGAGGAGAAACATCCAGGGTTCCAAAAGCACTGGTTAAAAAGCCCTCTCAAGCACGGGGACATTTGACGAGGAAAGAACTATCAGTGCCAGCCCACTTTCTTTGGCAAGGTGTGGTGGGCAAAGGGTAGATCAGGAGCAGCCAGGGATAAAGTGTAAGTCTACCTGTATGGCCTGCACACAGTGAAAGGTCTCTAGATGGAGTCAGCTCATTAGGTCTGAGGCTCCAAGAAGAGCTTCCATCCCTCAAGGAAGCAGGGCTTTTAACCAAAGGAAAATCAGGAGAAGGACAACCGCGAAGGGACTCGAACCCTCAATCGTCTGATCCGAAGTCAGACGCCTTATCCTTTAGGCCACGCGGTCACAGACAAAAGTTAACTCCAAGGAAATCTTTAGAAAGGCTCTCAATTTTGTTTCTCAGGTCCTTCAGTGAGGAGACAGAGACTCTCTTAGTAAAAGAGGTACACTTGCCACGGAGATTTGAGGCTCAGTTGTAAAAGGCCAGGTGCAGGGTCTTAGCAGTGTGACGCCCTGCACCCTCATGTTCACCCTTACCGTACACTTGTGTATTGTTTAAGCAAAGTATGTCATATAAGAAGTCCATGGTATGCTCATGAAGTACTGATCATTATTGTTGGAGTAATATGTTTCTTGCAATTTCATGTCTATGGTTCTGAGGCTTTGCTATGTGATATTCCCAAAGATGTGTCCTCATGTCTTGAATCCTACCCAGGCAAAGCTGTCCAGGAGCAGAGGGGCAGTTCACACCTCCTCAAGGTCCATATAGCACAAACCCAGCTCAGCCTTCCCTGAACAAAGGCCTGGCCTGGACATCAAGGGGCGATCATTTGGACTCTCAAGCAAGTCACCTCCCCTGCCTTCACCAAGATGGAACCCTGAAGAGGTAATGCTCACTGACTCAGGACATGAATGAGTCCATTCAATGGATGAGTCCATCCATTTTTTGTCACCTGACCCTGAGGGGGAGCGGGACAAAGCCCCAAAGAGGAGAAGGAACATTATAAAAAGGGAAGCCATTTGCCATGCTCTCTCTCTTCCAGCTCCATCTACACACACAGCCAAGCAACAGAAGTGCTGACCAAAGGGGAGATCCTCTCTGAAGGAAAAAGAGCCAGCCTCTGGTGAGTATCACCGAAATTGAAGAGGTTGCCAAAAGCATCCCACTTAGCTTAGAATGCCTTTTGCCTGTGTTGCTCTTGGCCAAATCTGACTTGCTATGCTTCGACTTCTAAATCACAAACTATTTCTGCAATTAATCAATTGGTTTCTTTGTTTTTCCTAAAGCCATGCGTTTGGTTTGGAGTGTGTTGGCGACTCCGCTTGGAGTAAGAAGGCTTGGGCATATCAATTTCTTTCTTCAATTGACAAACTTATCTGAGCTTCCATTGTTCAGTGGTCATAAGTGAAGATTGTAAAATGGAGGTTGCTAGGATTGCATGGGGGACTGGGGGTAGTGGCTGAGGTCATTCTGTTAAATAATCCAAAAAGTGGCTGCGTAGAACACTCCTTCACTCAACGGGGAGCAGCTCACAGGTTGGAGGTTGTGCGTGCACAGCCCAGGAGTGGGGGTTCTCCCAGCAGAGACAGATGGGCTCCAGGAGTGGGAAATTGGTGTGATGCAGCAATACCCCAGTCCAGATTGCAGCAGAGGAACGTCACAGGCAGGGAGTCGTAAGCATTAGGAGCTTGGGGTGCTGGTGGGCGGGCGGGCAGTCCGGCTGTATAGATGCAGAGACTTAGTGGCTATGAGCCACATGAGGGAGAAGAAGAGGAAATCCTGATGATGGGTAGTGGCCGGGAAGAAAAAAAGTGAGGTTTCCTGGGATGTTTTTGCCTCCTTTTGCCTTCATGCTTCCTCTTGTGATGGCTTTGGTAGGAAATTTTTCAGCCTGCATGGTTAGCTCAGCTGTCAGAGCATCAGGCTTTTAATCTGAGAGTCCAGAGTTTGAGCCCCTCTACAGGTGTTAGCCTATTAATTTGTCTGGTGCGCCAGCAGCCTAGTGAATCCTGGCAGTGTCTGGATGGACATCCGGATTCCCAGATGCCGGGGCTGTTTCCTGGAAAAGTCACCTTTCTCCTGCTGAGTCCTCAGGAAGAGGGATAGAGGGCACTTCCATGGGGTGGAAACAGGAAAACAGAATTTCTGTCTTCAGGCAAATGCTGTGGTGGCGGTAAGTGCTGAGAATGGAACGGGAGAGAGAGAGCAGATGAGAGAAGGAAGTAGAGCAGGGGTGGGAAGAGAGGTGCAAGCCCCGAGTTCCATGTGCAAACCTGCCAGCTGAATGCCACACATGTGCATAGAAACGCCCCGCAGCTGGTCCCATGGTGTAACGGTGAGGACTCTGAATCCTGCAATCCGAGCTCGAGTCTCGGTGGGACTTTGTGGTGCTGCTGCATTGGTGTATGACGAGGCTGTGGGGTGTGTGCTGCTGGCCTTTCCTCTCTTGTATCTGCACGAGTGTGTTTTTTACCCCCTTTTGGGTGACCCAGGCCCTCTGCGGCACGGTCCTTGATGCGGCAGTCTTGATGGGTTGGCCGCAATAGGTTGGGTCCCTAGAACTCGACAGTGTGGCTAGAGATGCTCTGCAGTCCTGTGGCTTGAGCTCATGGCTACGTTTCTCGTCTCCTTCATCTGATGCCCGCAATCTTAGGCTCTTGCACTTGCCACCATGCTTTTGTTTCCTCTTCCCTACATGTTGTTTAAAGGAAGGAGTGCCAGGGCGAGACTTAATAATCAGAGGAAGGCCGGAGAGAGCAAGAGACCCAGGCTGCAGCCCAGCACACCTTTCCTCCCTTGGGCACCTAGAGCAGGAGTGGCTGGCACTGACGGCTCCAAGGGAAGGCTTAAAAGCTGCACAGCAAACGAGGGTGGGGCAAAAGGCAGGGAAGGCCATGGCTACCTGTGGCCTGACGACCGCTACAAGGACCACGGGCCGGTCTGCTCCCCACTCCTGGCTTGCCAAACACTCCCTGCAGGCCAGCCGCAGACCAGCATGTGGGAAGGCTGCTGAGGCTCTGCCGCCAACATCAAAAGGCGGTAGGAAAGCAGGGCCAGCCCCATGGTGTGGCCTCTTACCATTCCCACTCAACATGCTGCTTCTGGGAGTCGGCGAGAAGATTTCTCCCAAGAGGATTTAACCCAGCTGGTGGAAAGAGGAGAAAGAGCCATGGTTCCAAAGGCACTGGGGAAAAAGCCCACTCAAGCACGGGGACATGCATACATTTGAAGAGTGAAAGCATCCCTCGTGCCAGCCCACTTTCTTTTGCAAGGTGAGGTGAGCAAAGTCTAGATCAAGGATCACCCAGTGTTCTAGCCGATAGTCCGTCCGCATGGCCTGCGTGACTTGAAGGGGCTCTCGATGGAGTCAGAGCATTGGTCTGAGCCTCCGAGAAGGGTTACCAGCACTGAAGGAAGCAGGCTTGCAACCAAAGGAAAAGATGAGCCAGGACAACCGCGAAGGGACTGAAACTCGCAATTGTCTGATCGAAAGTCAGACACCTCAGCCCTTAGCCCACGCGGTCAGAAACCGAGCTGCTCTCCAAGTGCTTCTTTCAAAAGGCGGTGAGTGTGTTTCTCGGGTCCTTCAGTGCGGGAGCAGAGACCTTTTGGGCACAAGAAGTACAGTTGCCACGGAGATGTGAGGCTCAGTTTTACAAGGCCAGGTGCAGGGCCTTAGCAGTTTGAGAGTGTGGTGCCCTGCACACCCACATTCACACTTCCAGTACACTTGAGTATGGTTTAATGCAAAACATATCAGAGAAGATGTGTATGGCATGCTCAGGAGGTAGTGATCATTATTGTTGTAGTAATAGGTTTGTTGCAATTTCATGTGTATGGTTCTGAGGCTTCGCTATGTGATATTCCCAGAGATGTGTCCTCATGTCTTGAATCCTACCCAGGCAAAGAGTTAGGCGGTCACAGACAAAAGTTAACTCCAAGGAAATCTTTAGAAAGGCTCTCAATTTTGTTTCTCTGGTCCTTCAGTGAGGGGGCAGAGACTCTCTTAGTAAAAGAGGTACACTTGCCACGGAGATTTGAGGTTCAGTTGTAAAAGGCCAGGTGCAGGGTCTTAGTAGTGTGACGCCCTGCACCCTCATGTTCACCCTTACCATACACTTGTGTGTTGTTTAAGCAAAGTATGTCATATAAGAAGTCCATGATATGCTCATGAAGTACTGATCATTATTGTTGGAGTAATATGTTTGTTGCAATTTCATGTCAATGGTTCTGAGGTTTCACTATGAATGACTCTGAATCCTGCTCTCCGTGTTCGCGTCTTTATGAGACCTTGTGGTGCTGCTACATGGGTGTACGACGAGGCTGTGGGTCTTTTGCTGCTGGCCTTTCCTTCTCCGTTTCCACACGAGTGTGTTTTTTACTTCCTTCTGGGTGACCTAGGCCCTCTGCAGGAAGGTGGTGGATGCGGCTGGCTTGATCAGTTGACCGCAATAGGTTGAGGCCCTAGAACTCGAGAGTGTGGCTAGAGATACCTGCAGTCCTTCGTCTTGAGCTCATGGCTGCGTTTCTCAGCCTCTTCATCTGATGCCCGCAATCTTTCGCTCTTGCACTTGTCACCACGCTTCCGCTGATTACCCTGAAGCTGCTTGGGGACAGAGGAAGGATACCAATGCCTGGGTGATGAGGTGGTACCTTGCCCTACAGCCGTTTGCATTCACCATCAAGCACCGCGCCGGGCAAGAACATGCCAATGAGGATGCTCTGTCCCATATGGAGCAGGCGGGGCCGGCCAGCCAGCTCCGGAGACCGGGAGCTGGACTTGAGGGGGGGTGTGTAGAAAGGTGCAGTAGCACCAAACCCCACTGAGAGGGACCTGCCAACGCAGCCCGAAGGGTCTCAGCCTGAAAACCATTACACCGCCTGCTTCTCCCAGCTCTCGCTGCCCGCCCCCTGCGGGGGATTTGCGCTTCACAGATCAATTCTCCTTCGTTCAGGAGGGAGAAAACCAGCAGAGTCATTGCTTGACTGTGAGAACAAACGTTCTCTGTGGTTAGTGACGAGCGGAAGGACACGCGGTGTCCAGGCACGGAAGGAGAAGGGGAAAGCTGTGCGGGGAACCGAGGACATCATTTTAACTGACATTCCTTCAGGACACCCTCCTCCAGCAGCACCGCTTGTGCCCCTCCTCCCCCAGCTCTGCCCTGGAGCAGGGACTGTAACACGCAGCGCAGCTCTCTGTCCTGGGGCGCAGTGCCCCCTTGCACCCCACCGCGGAATAACTCCAGGTGCAACTGGAAGAAGCTGCGCTCTCTGGCCCTCCTTTGGTCCGAGCTGGCCAGAAAACGACCCGCAGCTGCCGCCCCATCTGACTCCCACGATCACATCGCAGCATCTCTCCCTCCCCACACACTGATCTGCAGCAAATAGCAGCCATCGAGCACGCCAAGATCCGGGTGTCTCCAGGCTGGGGATCAAAGCTCTGGCCAGACACTTCTAAGCCGAGCGACCAATCCAAACGGGCAAGGCTTCGCCTGCGGCAATGTCTATGCAGGCGCCTTAAAGCCGGGCGGTGTTTCTTGTTTAACGCAGAACAGCCCTAGGCAGAGGGTTTGAAGGCGAGTTCCCCCCCACAGTGCAAACCTCTCAAACACGCCCCCCATTGCCCAGCCATGTGGCTCCATTTGCCGCCCCTCCTCTCCGCCCCCGTCTCTCCAATCCGGAGCGAAGCCCTTTGTGCGAAGGCTGGGCTCAGCGGGTGAATCGCAGAACGGGAAGGGAAGCGGGGAGTTTGCCTGGGCCCCCCGGGGCCTCCCTCGGAGCAGCGTGTGTGGCGGGCTGGGTGAAGGTAAGAGAAGGATGCCTGCGGCCGGGCTGGGCTCTTTCTCGGACCCGCCCTCGGCCGCTGTGGTCCCGATTCCCACTTCGCTTTATCTCTCCCTCCTTCCCTCTCTCAGGTCATCCCTGGGGGATTGTCTCTGGGCAGGCAGGGACAAACCAGCCCGATCCCGCTCCTGCGCCCGCCCAGCGGGTTGTCCAGCTGGCGCTGCATGTCTCCCGGCAAGCGGAGACGCTGGGCTGTGTTACCTGGAGGTGGCCCTGTTCACACACCCAGCTGCGCTCCAGATCCGCCAGCTGCCAGCATCGCCAGCTGTCTGCCCTGTCCCTGGCAGTGCGAGGAAATGACTTCTTGGCTCTTTGCTGCATTGCTCAGCATTGTTGGGCTGGGATCCAGCAGCTCGTAGACACTCCTAAGAACAGGACTCGGAAGGGTTTGGGTTTTTTTTTTGTTTGTTGGTTTGTTTGTTTGTTTTTGGGGGGGGGGAGCAAAACGGCTCTAGGGAGCCAGCCCCAGTCCTCAAGACTCAGCAACACGTCTCGGACCAGAGATGCGGGACTCAATCCCAGAGGGCAGCGCGCTGCCTTTACTTCCTACCATTGCAACCAGTGCTCGCTTCTCTGTCACTGCACTCCTGCCTGGATTACGGGTTTCTTTTCTGGCCGGAGTTTTCAGACCCCACCACAGGCCAATTCTCCAATGTCTCGGGCTCTGTCATACCCAGATTCCTCAGGAACCAGCTGCGGAGTCTCCTCGGCGCAGATTTGGGAGTGGCACGTCCCTAGCGCGTCAGGACACATCTGAATTCAGCCTCCTGCCAGACAGGCCGGGGATGGAGGTGCGAGACACCCTGCTACCGTGTTACATCCGCAGTGTGAACAAGGCAGCCAGACACTCCCCCCCCAACCCAGCCTGCCCGGCTGCACAACGGACAGACGTGCAGACAGACGTGCGGAGGCTGCTTTCGACACCCCCCAGCGCAGGGCTCCGGGCAGGGAGTGGGAGACCAGGAGCTGCACAAACGGCTGGCGGCGGGGTGAGGAAGCAGAGAGCGGGGCTGCGGCAGGCTGGTGCCTGTGCGATGTGCGGGGCGGATCGGATCGGCGGGATGGGGCCAGACAAGGTTTTCCCGGGGCAGAGGCAGCAGCAGCTGATCCGCTCCGGGCCATGGCGCTGGGCTCTGCACTAGCCGGCGTGGGAGGGGCTCGGTCTGTAGCGCTGCACTGCCCCCTAGCGGCCACTCGTATGGTTACCGCCTGAGCCCTGCAGGCGGCCGGATCCTGCCGTGTCTGCCTCGCACCGTCCCCCAGCTCAGTGCCTGGGGTTCATGGCAGTGCAGACACACTGTGCGAAACCGGAGTGACCCGCTGGTGAACCAGGCCTGTGGTGCTTGGCCCAGGAATGTCCGCTCCAAGGGCCTGATCCTGCCACACATCGCCGAATCCTCCCGAAGTCGATGCCAGCCTCCGAGACTCGGGGTGTGTCGGGGATGAAGAGACCGGCTCAGACACTCACAACAGGGCAGAAATCGAAGGGTTCGAGCCTCGCCTGCCATCGGGCATGAGCAGCCTTTGAACGGTGCAGATCTGCCTTTAAACACGCTCTGGGAGCGGGAGAATTATCTGAGCTTCCATCGGACAGCAGGGGTGTTAGAAATGTCCGGCTACACAGGCCGTGAGTGCAGAGAAACAGGTCACACCTCGGTACCACTGCACGAGACATGGCCGTGCATTAACAGGGAATGTCCGACACTCGAACCAAGGTTCTCCCGGCCCGCCTCAGAAGTCAGCTCACTGTGAAATGCTGCTGTGACTGTGTAACTGCGCCGGTGTGTGCAGGGAGGGGCGCATCAGAGTCTGCCAGTACGGCTCGGACTGCGGGATTGGGGCCGGATTTGCTACCATTTGTCATCAGCTGTGCAGGCTACACAGAGATCTTCCTACAGCAGCGTGCGTTAGACAGATGTTGGTACCGCCACAGACACCCCTACCCCGCCCCCACACACCAACCCAGCCCCCCTACCTCCACCAGACACCCCTACCCCGCCCCCCCACAAACCAACCCAGTGCCCCCTGCCCTGCCACAGACACCCCTACCCCACCCCCACAAACCTAGCATAGCTACCTGATCCTGCACTGGAAGAATAATCCTGCTCTCGACATCAAGTCACCATGGAAACAAATCTCGGGCTGGCTGTTTGCGGGAGTGAAGTGGTTTTGGTCAGAAGGCAAGTGGAGCGAAATCCCCTTCTGCCAGCCCGGCATTCGGACAGGAAATCAAAATGTGCATTGGTCAGTGAGCGCTTCATGCACCTACTGCTGCATCCGTGAAACACTCTCCAGAAATCTGTGCTGTGGATTTCAGTGGGAGACACGTGGCGTTGCAGCTTCGCTGTCAGACCATGTGGCCCTAGGAGGACTCACTTGCCAACCTAATGAGAGAGAGACAGGAAAATGTGTGACACTGAGGAAATCGCACCTTCCCCTCTGAGCATCAGCTCTGTTCTAAACCGAACTGGGCAGTTTGGTGAAGTCTTTGTACCTTGAATATATAATGGAACGCGAGGGCAGAGTTAAATAGGCGACTTCATAGTATCAAAGCAAATGATTCGTCTTTAATCCAGCGTTACAATTAGTCTGTGACAATCCCAGTGCATGCGGAATAACTCGCTTCAACGGTTGTATGTAGACAGAGGAGTTATGGCCAAGGGGACAGGGGCCGAGCTGGTGGGGGGAGGGGAGGCAGAGAGGACCGGGCCGTACCTGGGGGTAGGGGGCAGAGAGGGGTAACCCTTTGCTTTCCACTCCGCACTGCGGCTTGTCTGTGCCCATCCCTCCCACGGGCGTGACCCTCCAGGGAGACAGGCCTGGGCGAGGGGCAGGGGGCCCCCGGGGATGCACCCGGTTGGCCCCCGTGTTTCCAGAAGGGCGGGGGGGTGACCTGCGCCGCATCGCATGGGCACTAGATGCCAGGCCGTGCCCTCTGGCGCAGCGCTGGCTCCGCCCCACCCCTGCCCTGCCCTGCCCTGCCCTGCGCGGCTGCCGCACGGCCCAGCATCACGTGGCTGGCGGTGGGTCACCCACCCGGCATGCCGGCGATGCTGCTGGCACGCCGGGCGGGGTCGGGCCAGGTTGTAGTGGCCGTTGCTAGGAGACGGTGGGCGGGGGAGTGGCCTGGGCTGGACCCCAATCGCTCGGCTGATTCAGGGGGGCAAAGCAGTGGCAGCGGATGGCGCGGGGAGGGGGAGGGGCCGGGCTGGTTTCCTCGCGGTGCCCAGCGCTGCCCAGGGAGAGGCACCATCGGCGGATGGATCCTGCCTTGCCAGCCACTGCGGGAGAGTGTGTGTGTGTGTTACTGTGTGTGTTAGCGTGTGAGTGTGCGCCAGTGTGTGTGTTACTGTGTGTGTTAGCGTGTGAGTGCGCGCGTGTGTTACTGTGTGTGTTAGCGTGTGAGTGTGTGCCAGTATGTGTGTGTTACTGTGTGCGCGTGTTACTGTGTGTGTTAGCGTGTGAGTGCGTGCCAGTGTGTGTTACTGTGTGTGTTAGCTGTGAGTGTGCGCCAGTGTGTGTGTGTTACTGTGTGTGTTAGCGTGAGTGTGTGTTACTGTGTGTGTAAGCCCCGTCTCTCCCAGCTCCTGCTCGATCGCTTCCTTCGGCTGCAGAGCCAGGCCTGTCCTGAGTGCCGGACCCCGGGCCCAGAGCTCCTCCGCCCGGTGGCGCCCAGGGGGCCATGCTACAAAGCACGGTCTCCACTGCCTTCCCGGCACGGCCCACGCTCACTACTGAGGGCCCACTGCCCTCGGAGTGTAACTCCTCCACTCCACAGGTGGGAGAAACTGAGGCACAGAGAGGGGGCGCACCTTGCTCCTAAGATCGATGGCAAGTGACAGAGAGAGAACACCACCCCTAGACCCCCCTCCCAGAGCTGGGAGAGAACCCAGGAGTCCTGGCTCCCAGCCCCCCCTGCCCTCGGGAAGGAATTTCCCTGGCGGCACACTGCCAGCCGCAGCCACACAACTCCCTGCAGCGTGGCGCATGCCGGCGCCTCCCTGCGCACCGAGGGGCTGGAGCTGAGCGCAGCGCGCACGCCCCAAAGGCCAGCTCCGGTGTTGCCGCCTCTAACACCGGCCCGGCCACGCCGGCTTCCCCCGGGAACGGCTCTCCCAAGCGGGGCGTCTCGCCCTCTCCTTCCAGCCACCACTGTGCCGGGAGCGATTCCCGGAGGCCTCCTGCCACGCTCCTGGGGCGAGCACCCCTGCCGGTTCCCAGACGCGGAGCACCTCCCTTCTTCCCGGGGGGGCGGGGGTGTGTGCCGACGGGCGGCCTCCTAGGGAAGTGGGGGGACTCGCGGGGGGCGGCGCCGACGGGCGAACCCCTTTGGAGAGGGGGACTGGAGGGAGAGCGCCGACGGGCGACTGTCTTTGGAGGGTGGGGACTCGCGGGGGGGCGCCTACGTGCGGCCGCCTTTGGAGGGGTGAGGACTCGCGGGGGGGCTTCGACGGGCGACCGCCTAATGAGGTGGGGGGACACGCGGGGGGGCTTCGACGGGCGGCCTCCTTGTTTGGGAAGGACTCGCGGGGGGGCTTCGATGGGGGGACGCCTTCGGAGGTGGGGGGACTCGCGGGGGGGGCGTCGACGGGCGGCCGCTTTGGTTGGAGGGAGGTTCACGAGGGGGCGCCGACGGGCGGCGGCCTTGGCAGGTGGGGGAACTCGCCGGGGGTGCCGACTGGCGGCCTCCTCCTCTGTGGGGGGATTCGCGGGGGGGGGGGGGGCGCGAGCAGGCGGTCGCCTTGGTAGTGGGGAAACTCCCGCGGGGGCGCCGACGGGCGGCCGCCTTGGAAATCGGGGGACTCGCGGGGGGGGGGGGGCGCCGACGGGCGGCCGCCTTGGGAGGTGGGGGGAATCGTGGGGAGGCGCCGACGGGCGGCCTCCTCCTTTGTGGGGGGACTCGCGGGGGGTGCCGACGGGTGGCCGCCTTGTTTGGGGGGGAATCGTGGGGGGGCGCCGACAGCGGCCGCTTTGTTTCAGGGGGATCTCCCAGGGGGGCACTGACGGACGACCGCCTTGGGAGGTGGGGGGACTTGCGGGGGGGCGCTGCCCAGCGGCCGCCTTGGGGGGGCGCCGACGGGCGGCTGCCTTGGGAGGTGGGGGGACTCGCGGGGGGTCACCGACGGGCGGCCTCCTTTTTGGGGGGGAGTCGTGGGGCGGCTCCGGATGGCGGCCTCCTCGTTTGTGGGGGGACTCGCGGGAGGGGCGCTGGCAGGCAGCCTCCATGGTAGTGGGGAAACTTCCTGGTGGTCGCTGACGTGCAACCTCCTTGTTTGGGGGAAGACTCGCGGGGGGGCGCCGACGCGCAGCCTCACGGGGGGGCGCCGACGGGCGGCTGCCTTGTTTTGGGGGGATCTCCTGGGGGGGCACCTACGGGCGATAACTTTCTATGGGGGAGTTCGCAGGGGGCGCCAGCGGGCGTCCGCTTTGGGAGATGGGGGGACTCGCGGGGTGGCGCCAACGGGCGGCCTTCTTGTTTGGGGGGGACTCGCGGGAGGGGCGCTGGTGGGCGGCCTCCGTGGTAGTGGGGAAACTCCCGGAGGGTCGCCGACACACGGCATCCTTGGAAGGGGGTATTCGGGAGGGGGCGCCGACGCGCAGCCACCTAGGGAGGTGCGGGCACTCACGGGGGGGGGGCCGACGGGCGGCTGCCTTGTTTTGGGGGGATCTCCTGGGGGGGCACCTACGGGCGATATCTTTCTATGGGGGAGTTCGCGGGGGGCGCCAGCGGGCGTCCGCCTTGGTTGATGGGGGCACTCGCGGGGGGGCGCCGACGGGCGACCGCCTTGTTTGGGGGAAGACTCGCGGGGGGGCGCCGACACACGGCATCCTTGGAAGGGGGTATTCGGGAGGGGGCGCCCGCCGCCTTGGGTGGTGGGGGGACTCGCCGGGGGGGCGCCGACGGGTGGCCTCCTTGTTTGGGGGGGCTCGCGGGGGGGCACCGACGGGCGGTCGCCTTGGTTGTGGAATTTTCCTGTGGGAAATTAGGTTTTTTCATGAAAATGTTCATTGAAAGCTCACATGTAAAGAGAAGGTCACCTCGTTGTGCTGCTCAGCTCTGGGAAGGTGAGCACAGCGCCCTGCACCAGACAGCATGCATCACCTGTAGCTCTGGTGTAAATGAGCCTCGCTTCGGACTGACTTTCACCATGTTCGCACTTTTGGAACCTACCCGGCTAAGCTGGGCCGGCGACACTGTTCTGCCCATTGCACCCCCCGGAGCGCACACACTGTATGTGCGCGTGGGAAGGGCTGAGGGGCTGCAGCAGAACCAGGCTCCGGGCAGCCTGACGGGTGCAGCTCGCAGAGCCCAGCTGAGCAGCTCCTAGAACTCAGGGCAGGCGCCGGGTCACGGGGCAGCCCTGCTTCTGGCTTTTCCCACGGCAGCACCGCGCGTCTCTGCTGCTTCTTCGCTGTGGGTCGCAGGAGGCTCCGGCCTGAGTCCAGGCAGGGAGAAGCCAAGCGGGGGCCCCCCAGACCGCGGGGTGACGGGTGCTGCCCTCCATCCCATAGACCCCCCTGTATCCATTGGCCCCCCAACCCACCATCGGACGCCCCAGATTACCCCCATGGGATCACCCCCCCAAGATCCCCAGCCAGGGATCCCCCTGTCCTGCCTGGGACCCTCCTCCTCCCCATAGACCCCATAGACCCCTCCTCCCCATAGACCCCCCTCTAGTGAATGCCCCAGACCACCATGGTATGCCCCTGCCAGGAACCCTCAGGGGATCACCCAGCCCCCCCAATATCCCCCTGCCCTCCATGGTATCCTACATAGCCCATAGACTCCTCTCTAGCCATAGGCACCCTCAGCCCCCATGGTACTTCTCTACAAGGAACTCCTAGGGGATCACCCTGGCCTCTCAAGATCCTCCTGCCCTCCATAGGACTCCCCTCTATTCCACAGATGCCTCTGTATCCAGGGGCCCGCCCAACCCACCATCAGACCACCAGATTACCCCCCTGCCAGAAACCCCCATGGGATCACCCAGCCACTACCAAAATCCCCCAGCCAGGGGCTCTCCGTTGGATAACTCTCAACCTCATAGACCTCCCTATATCCAATGGGTCCCCTGAGCCTCCCCATGGGACCACCACAGTACCTCTCTGCCAGGAACCCCCATGGAATCACCCCCCAAAAAATCCCCCAGCCAGGGACCCCCTTCCCTCCATAGGATGCCCCTCCACCCCATAGAAACCCCTTTATCCAATGGGACCCCCAGGTCCCTATGGGACTCCAGGGTACACCCCTGCCAGGAACCCCGATTGGATCACACAGCCCCGCCCCCCAAGATCCACTTGCCAAAGACCCCCTGCCCTCCAGGGGACCCCCCCATAGAATGGGTCCCCTAGTCGCTCCACGGTACCCCCTTATAAGGGACCTCCATGGGATCACCCAGCCAGAGACCCCGTCCTCCATGGATCCCCCTCCATCCCGTAGACCCCCCTATATACAGTGAGCCCCCTAACCCTCCATGGGACCCCCACAATACCCCATGCCAGGATCCCCCATGAGGTCACCCAGTCCCCCTAAGATCCCCCACCCAGAGACCCCCTGTCCTCCATGGATCCCCCTCCACCCCATAGATGCCCCTTTATTCAATTGGCTCCTCAACCCCACATGGCACTCCCCTTGCCGGGAACCCCTATGGAATCACCCATCTCCCCCAAGATCCTCCAACCAGGGACACCCTGACCTCCATTGGTCCCCCCTCCACCTCATAGACCCCCCTGTATCCAATGGCCCATCCCAGCCTCCCCCCCCCCCACGGTACGTCCCTTCTAGGAACCCCCATTCTAATCACCCAGCCCTCCCAAAGTTCCTCATCCAGGGACCCTCTTCCCCCCATGTGATCCCCATCCACACCATAGCCACCCTCTATTCACTGGGCCCTCAATCCTCACACAGTACTGCCCTGGCAGGAACCCCCGATGGATCATCCGGCCCCCCAAGTATCTCCCAGCAAAGGAGCCTCCTCCACCCCATAGCCCCCTCCTCTATTCAATGGATCCCCCCAAGATCTCTCAGCCAAGGATCCCCTGCCCTCCATGAGATCTCCCCCTCCAACCCTTAGACCCCCAGCTGCCAGGAGACCCTTGACTAAGGACCCCCCCCCACAGGACTCCCTTTCCCTCCAAAGACCCCCATGGGAACCTGTCCATCCCATAGATCAGTGGATCTTCACTCGAACATATTAGAAATAAAAATGTGTTTCTGCCATAGCCAATTGGCTTTTATTTTCCCTTGCACCAAATCCCCGCTCTGCAGTTGCCTGCGATGTGCTGTGCGTAGCTTTGGGGTCCAGCCTGGTGTGTGAAGGGAGCAGCTGGAGACTCAGCAGAGCAGAGCTTTGCCCCCAGCTGGCAGGGCGATTCCAGCATTGCTCCGAGGTGGGTGACAGGGACTGTTTGCAATGGCGGGACGTTGCACGGACATTCGGGCTGTTCGCTCTCTGCTCCCTCTCTGCGCTCCAGGCTGCGTGGAGATATTCACTGCATGGCAGGTGTTTAATGTAGGTCAGTGTAGCCGAAATCCCGCATCCTGCCAATCTCAGGGCTCCCCAGCAGCTCAGCCCCGTGTGGGGTGGGGAGCCGAGGCCGGCAACGGAGCGATGGCGCCCACGGGCAGGAGGGATGGTGGGAGAAGCATTCAGCTCTGCCTCCAGGTGACCTGCAGCGGCCTTGCCTCCTGCTGGTGTCGATCCCCCTCCCCCGTGAAGTGGGGCGAGCAGCGGGTGGGGGGAGGCGGTGACGCCACCGAAAGGCAAGGCCACTGCTGCCCAAAGTCACCGGGAGGCAAAGAGGCGACTCTCCCGCCCCTGTGGTTGCGGCTCCCAGCGGTAGCTCAACTGCTGGCCTCGGCTCCCTGCGCCCCGCGAGGCGCGACCTGCCCGCCGGGCCTGGCTGGGAGGGTGGAGAGCAGAGGGGGCGGCTCTTCCCCCTGTCCCTGCATTGGGGGCTGCGCTGCCCACGTGGGGAGCCCCTCCTCACCCCAACGTTCCAGGGGAGTCAGTTCATTAGTCAGGGAGCCGCACGTAGGGTTGATGGGAGCTGCCACCAGCTCCCAGGCCTTGCTGTGAAGAACACTGCCATGGATCCCCAGCCCTGGACGGGCCCCCCTTCATCCCATAGATTCCCCCTCCACCTCCCAGCCTCCCATGGGATCCCCCAGCGAGATACCCTCAGCCCCCATGGGAACTTCTTCCACCCCATAGACACCCCTGTGAAACCACAGACCTCTTGTCTCCCATGAGAAGTTGAAGCTGCTCCCAGCCCCCGAGACCCCTCCAACCAGAAACCTCCTTGCCCCCCCCATGGGAACCCCATCCAGCCCCTTGGATTCACCCAACGAGGGATACCCTGCCCTCCATGGGAACCCCCCCTTCCAGCTTCATAGACTGCCCCCCTCCAGCCCCACCTAGCCAGGACACCTCCTCCCACAAACACCCCATCTACTGCCCCCCCCAGGAACTCCCCTCCATCCCCCACAGGGAACGCCCTATCCCACCAGGGATTCCCCCTACCACCCTCCAAATCCTACACACACTCAGACCCTCTGCTCACCCCACAAAGCCCCCCAAATTCACATGCCTCACACAGACCACCACCCCTCTCTCTACAAACCTCCCCTCCCACCCCACAGACCCCAACCCCCTCCGAATTCCATCTCCTGTTGGAGGGGATGGTGCCTCTCTGTCTCTGACCCCTTTTCTGTTCCCCTCGCAGCTCCTCCGTGCCCAGCGAGGCCACCCCCACAGAGCCGCCCTCCTTGGACCAGATCACAGTGGAGAAGATGAAGCCCGTTCTGCCTGCCTCCCTATGACTCCCCCCGTCTCCACCACGCCTTGAATTCTGGGTCCACACTCCGCCAGGGCACTGCCTATCCTCCATCGTGGTGTCCATCCAGCTGGATGCCCTCTCCTACCTACTCAACAGCACCCTCCTGGGGGCCTACTCTGCCTTGCCACTGGCACCTCTCTTCTTCGTCCATGGATCATTGGCCACGGGCCATCATTGGCCCACCCAGCATGCACTAAGCTGCAGGTGCCAGCCACACTACTGCTGCACTCCCCAGCTGGTTTGTGCACACCCTCGGCAGGCTCGGGTGGGATCTTGTGTGTCTGGCGCTATGGGGCAGAACAGCGCCGGCTGTTCCCATGAGGCAGCCAGGGATAGGGCCAAGGGGCAGGACTCCTCTCCAAGATGTGATTGGCAAGGATCCCTGACATCACCGAGGGGGCAAAGTGAAGAATCGGTGAGCAAGGGGGCAGAAAGAGTTCAGTCGGCTCCGGAGCGAGGCGGACTCCACCCCACGGAAGGCAGGGCTCTGGGGCCCAGGCCTAGGGAGAGCCCAGGACTCAGATTATGCAGCCAGGAAGTGGAACAAAGATGGCCACCGACGGGGTAAGAGATGGACTCACGGGAGGCCATAGAAACAAAGGTCTGGTGCAGGGGAAACTGAGGCAGCCAAAGCCACCGAAGAAGATCGGGAGGCAGCTTTTGAGGGGTTAAGCACCCCAGGGAGTGCCGTAGAGGAAGCCAGGTCTTCCCAACCCAACCTGTCAGCTTCCCAAAGAGGAGAAGACAGGGAAAAAGAGTGTATATATATTTTTCTGGCCGCTCACCAGTCCTCTGTCTCTCATTATAAAATCTGCCTATCATGTTGGTGTTTGGGAAATATAATTAATGTATACCCAAATACATGTCCAGAGGCCTAGTGACATTGGCTACCTGGATCAGTGCTGGTAAAAACCCAAAATCTTCTGAGGACATACGTTCCCTTGCCAAGAAAGCAACATCCCCGCTGCTTATGTCAGGTAAGCTGCTCACCCTTGCATTCCAATTAAGAACATTTTCTTTATTCAGGGGACCAAACATTTTGCCCATTGCCTGCGCTTGTTCGGGAGTATATTCACGGGCCTCGGTTCTAGTTTCAGCAGGCCTCGCACCTCCATAATTAACTACTGTTGTAGTTATTGGGGCCATGGGTATTGGCCCCTCCTGGCTATCTAGCCAGAACTCAGGTGGTGCCAATGGGCTTACCTTACCCTTTCTACAAGCATAGCACCCGCTTGAATTACTGCCAGAGCTCTCATCACTGTCTGAGCAGCTGCTGGCACTTGACCCCTTTTTCCTCAAGGGGTTCCTTCTAACAGCTGCCACTACCCCTGGGTTTGCTTCAGCTTTTCTTTTAACTTTAGGATTTTCCGTTCTCACAGCGAATGGTCAGCTGCTTTCCCTGCAGCGCCCTTTACCTCTTCAAGCAGTTGTCTCACAGCTGCTTGAGACTCTTTTAACTGAACAGAAAGAATTTTCTTTTCTTTTTGCCGCTTATCTAGGGCGCCGCGTAATTCTACGTTTTGGGTCTCTAGACTACTCACCTGTGGACTCCTTACTAACCACTTGTGCCGGGAGCCACTCAATTGTTTAAGTTCACCTTTCCCTTTTCCCTTTAGAGCCAGCAGGTCATTTTTCTCATTTAACTCTTTCTGCTGCTCCTCACAACACTTGTGTAACTCTTCTGCCACCATAAAAAGGCTATAAACCAAGGCCCTTTTCCTGTGTTTTTTCGATGGGGCTGGCTTGGATCCCACAAAACTTTCCCATTTTATCCTTAACTGACTGTAGGAGGATGCTCCAGCAAATAAACCTGTTACCCATGGGTTTTGATGATGGCAGTAATCACCGACACAATACTCTAATGATTTTTTATTCATAGATGCTGTCCAGCCGTCTTCTCCAAATCGCCTGGAACTCATCCTGACAGGAATTCTTCTCCTGTCCCCAATCCCGCACCCTTAGTCCTATCAACTGAGCACACTGCCGAGCCCAGGGAGTTTTGCGCGCCAAACTCCTCTGCGACCGTTGGGTCGGACCTTCTTCTGGAGAATCCCCTCTCCCTTTTTGGCGAGGATTTTTCCCACCCTTTTCGGCACTTGCAGCCGATTAAAGCCCTCCCGGCTTTCCCTGTGGCTTAACAGCCACCCTGGACCTAAAGCCCAATCACCACTGCTGTCTGCTGAGGTGCTTACACCCACGGCTTTCCACAGCCAGTCAAGCCAGAACAGCTTGATTTTAGTTGCTGGCGTTGGCCAGAGCAGTACTTCTACTGCCTTCTGTGAGCTTGCTAGCCCTTCTGAGGAGCGTGGATTCCCCGTCTTAAACCCACTCGGTACTGCCCAGCTTCCGACCTCAGTCGGGCAGCTCTCCCAGACTTTCTCAGTCCTTGAGGGTAAAGAAAGAAGTGTCCCACCCTCCGACAACACCTCTAGTTGTCACAGGAACCCACTTCCTGGTTGCAATCACAGAGCTGACCGTCTCTGAGGTCAATGGACCTCCTTGATCCTGTTGCCAAATTAAAAGAAATCTGGGGAAAACCTAACAATCCCACATGGGGTCCCACCAGAGTCGCCAAATCTGTTAGACCAAGAAGGGAGAAATCTAACTTTGGCTCTGAAAACCCCTTCTCTGGTGTTGTGAGTTTGGGACCCTGCCCATATCTATCACCGGGGTGGGATGCAGGAGGACTGATCCTGGATGACTTCACAAAGAGTTTTATTCTATGGGTAAACAAAAAAAAAATAAATGTGCAACAGGATTCCCAAAGGGAAATAAACCTGGATTAACCAAACACGTTACGGTTTATCTTCATCCTCCAGGACGTTGATACCCCGTCAGGGATAAGGGCACACGTTCTCCTCCACAGGGTTGATGGTCTTAGCCTCTCAGGAACACTGGACAGGACAGCCTTTCCTCTTCTTAAGTCCCTCGTTGTCTGCAGAACAATAGAGGGTACACGCGCGCACACGACTGCCACTCAGATGGACAGCAACAGGTTTTGGGGTTGCTGTCCTTAAAGACACTCTTCCCAGTTAGATCCAACCAATCTGATCACAGGGATTTTTCCACCTTTCTAGCTGTTACTAAGCAGAACAAAGCTCTTCGCATCCTGCCAGGCATCCTGAGATGTCTGCCCTGAGCTTAAAATGCAAAGTAACTAACCCAAACCATACAACTTTTAAAACTTTTAGCCTACAGCCCCTTCTGTGTCACCAGGACTTACGCACGTGACTCCATCTTATTTCTGTACATTTCCACAAGCAGCATGGCAAAGACCAAGAGACGTAAAAAGCAGCTGCACCACATCCATATTGTGTTTCGTCTTCAGCCTTCACCTACCTCTGGATCAACTCATCTACAACTGAAGCTGTAAACAAAGGACTGAGACCCATCCGGGACCTAGACAAACTGGAGGATTGGGCCAAAAGAAATCTGAGGAGGTTCAACAAGGACAAGGTCAGAGTCCTCCACTTAGGAAGGAAGAATCCCATGCACAGCTGCAAACTGGGGACCGACGAGCTAGGCAGCAGTTCTGCAGAAAAGGACCTGGGGGTAACAACAGTGGATAAGCAGCTGGATATGAGTCAGCAGTGTGCCCTAGAAAAAGTTTTTTACTAGGAGGGTGGTGAAGCACTGGAATATAGGGAGGTGGTGGATCTCCATCTTTAGAGGTTTTAAGCTCCAACTCTAATCTCCTATGATTCTGTGAATCACACTGGATTTTAAGTCCAATTCCTTAGGTGCTCAGCCATCACAGCTGTGTCGCTAGGAAAGTGCCCATAACAGTGAAACTGGTAAATAATCACAATGCCCAGGCTTGACATCATCTGAAATACAGAATTCAAGCAGGAAACCTAGCTCCCAAAGCACCAGGGGAATTTGGGGCTTGTTATCTCTGCTTAGCCATGTGCAATAGCACAGAGACCATTTTAAAACTGTCTCCGCACACAACCGCGGAAAGGGAAAGGGTTCTGTAGTTCTAGCTTGATTTGAATGAGGATGGCTGGACCGCAGGGCCATGTGCTGCCCTTTGCTAGAGAAACGAGTGGCGGATGGAACCAGGCTAAGAAAAATGTTTCCGGGAGTTATTAATTGCTCACCTGGCATAGCAGCAGGATTGTGCAGCTGGAATGTCCTACGTGATGAGCTAGTGCATTCGTGGTACGGTAGCAGAAGTCTTACATACCAGGATATGAAGTCTAGGTTTGTTTTCTGGCTTATAGAGGGCTGAGTTTTATTGCCTCAAAATTTCAGTAGAAACATTCAGACCCTAACTGTGTGTGGTGCGGGTTTCTTTGGTTTTGATTTGGTGGTTTTCTCATTTTAAATGTTTTTGATTTTTTATGGGGAAATGTTTGTAGAAGGCCAAGGAAAAGTAAGAAAAGTTAAAAATCTGCATGGGAGTCTTTGAGTGCCAGGGCAGGGAGGAGATTTTCTTGAGGCAGTTCAGGGGATACATGAAAGGCTTTTGCTGCCGCACAGAGTGGTTTTGCAGTTTCATTTTTACCACGTGACAAGCACAGAAGTAAAGACCTCAAATAGCTTTCATCCCCATGTAGTTTTTGGATAGGTTTCCATGCCTTGTAGTACCTTATACCCTGCCCTCTGCATCCCATATCTGGTCTTGTACACATTTGGTGTCATCAGCAGTTTTGAAAAATGTGTAAATTTTTTTTGTGTTGGATCATGTGTGGGGTGGTTATGCTGGGACACGGGAGGTTGCATGTGAGAGACAAAAAGAAATGAAAGGGAAAAGAAAAGAAAAAAGGTTATTCTCTCTTTCTCACAAACAAAAATTACATTGGTGGGTCATCCTTTAAGCGTTTCTTCACAACAGGGAGAGCCCTTTTTGTGGCTAAATCTTGGAAACCTACAAACAATTCTGGAGCTGTTGAAAAGGTGGGTGTGACTTAGAGTTGAACAAAGGTCATTGTGAGCACAACGCAGAGTACTAAGCATTATACATTCATGGCCACTTGCAGAGGAGAAGCACCTTCTAAGCCCTCTGTCATTTCAGCTGTTGTTTTCTGTGCACACTGAGGCAGATAGCTAAATTTGTGCAAGTCTTGCAGGAAATGGAAAATGTTGTGCATTGGAATGGTCCAGTGATGATTTGGAGCATCAAGTGGAGCAGTTGCAAGGCACTTATTAAGGCAGGTACCATGGCAAAGCTGGCTAATGCACCTGCTTAGTAAACAGGTGATCAGGGGTTCAACTCCCAGTGGTGCCTTTTGTTTCCTCTGCTCATGTTTTCTAAAGTTTTGCTAGGTAACAGAACAGACCTTTGTCGGAAATCAAAGTAATTGTTTGTTCAGAAAAAGTCGACTTTGCAGAGCAGTGTTGGAAAGAATCAAAGCACAAGCCTGAAGATGATGAATAGGCTGCTGTCAGTGGCATTGGCAAAGAGGCTGCTTCCGCTGTAATTGCTGAAATACGAAAGTCAGTGCCAGGCACCTTTGTGATTCCCTGGGGATCTCTACGTACAGAGAACCTGAGAGCACAATCTCTACAGATCTTGCAGGAAATGGAGAATTACTCTCATTTCATTTTTCTTTTGTTGTAATTGATGAAAAATGGAGCCTTTAGGAGAAAAGTCACAGAGAGTGACACCATGGCTCAGCTGGGCAAGGCATATACTGGATAAAGAAGATTTTCTGGATCCAGCTCCCAGGGATGCCTTTCCAAACCTGTCTCCTCTTGCATCCTTTTGCTGGAACTTTTGAGTTAACACACAAGACCACTTTTGCCTAGCCAGAGAAAAGCTAGCAGAAGAAACAGGCCTTTTTCCTGACAAGGGTCGAAAGGAGGCACCTGATAAATGTGGAGACAAGGAAAAGGTTGCAGTAATCCATCTGGTATTTGTGGTTTTGGAAGGCGGAATACTTAGCACAATATGACCATGGCTGGTGACGGAAGGGTCTCTGTGTGATGGATCCCTGGGGTACAACCTGAAACCTTGGGACCAATGTGGCCCCCTAATCACCAGCCTGGGCTGTCTCTTACAATGCTGTGTAGATGACGAGCAGGGAAACCTAAATTCTAATTTGAAGAGACTAAGTAGATTTTACACAAACAGCTTTTCTCATGCCACTGGAAGTTCAAGGCAGTTTACAGTTCTTAATCCACAGGCTGAATTCCCTCTCAGCCTGGGACCAACCTCCCCAGTTCCTGATTTATGACTTCCAGATGATCTTCCAGGTGTTGAGATGGGGGAGGAGAGAGGCCAAGTGGTGGTGTCATGGAAACTCATTTTATGGGGATTCAGGGCACTACTTTGAGGGCCAGAGTGTCACTCTCTGCCAAAGTCTTTTTCCCACTAACAAGGGCCTCTCTGTGCACAGAGCTCCTGATAGCTGGATGTCTGTAGGCAGCAGAGATCTCTCTTTTGGCATCTCTTTCTCAGTGAACATCTGCTGTGGTTCTGGAAAGGACTTCCTAGTAACCAGGAGCTCCTGACTTGGCATGACTGTTTTTCCTTGCAGAGCCGAGTTTGTTTCTTGGGATCCCTTTTTAGTATCTCTTTCTCAGAAGCAAAAAAAGACCATCCGGTGTAAACCTGTAAGTGCTGAGAGAGAGAGAGAGAGAGAGAGAGAGAGAGAGAGAGCACCCCTTGCAGCAAGGACTTTAAAAGACGTTAATGACAAGTCTGGAGCTGATGAACAAGTTGCTGTGACTCAGAGTTGAGCCGATCTTGCTACAACCGCAATGCAGAGTGCTGACCGCTGTACGATCATGGCTCCTGCAGTGAGAAGAGCACCTTAAAGCCCTCTGTCAGCTCAGCTGTGGTTTTCTGGGCACACAGAGCCAGACGGCTCGATCTCTGCAGATATTGCAAGGAATGAAAAATGTTTCTGCATTGGAATGTGCTGGTGCTGTCTGGGAGCATCAAGTGGAGCAGGTGCAGATGGTCCCCGAGGGCAGGCACCATGGCTAAGCTGGCTAAGGCACCTCTTTAGTAAACAGGAGATCCTGGGCTGAAATCCCCGTGCTGTCTTGCTGTGTGCCTTTAATCTCCTCTGCTCATAAGCAGAAGGGCCAGGGCGGAAGTAGAAAAGACAGAACCTGTGGCTCCGTTGATCTGGAGTCACCCAAGAAGAGAAATGCTTCCCGCCCACTGCTATAGCAGGAAGCTGAAGGCAACACGCAGAGTGTATGCGGCTTGCCTGGGTTGCCAGCTGAGCAGGATCCTGGAGCTCCTGCTGCTGGTGGTGTACCCTGGGAAGCTGGAGGACGACCCTGTGATGCAGATAGATGCTGAGAAGAGAGTAGGAAGGAGCTCAGGGAATCCATAGCACAGTCTGGTTGTGTTGTTGCCTGAAACCAGGCCAGGATGTTGTGGATTCTCTGCCCTTCTCAGGAGCAGAGTCCTTAGACTGTTTGGCGTTCCACCCTGCCTGCGGGCATGAGACCATAGACTGCTTGGCTTGAGAATCTGAGCCCCACAGACTGCCCCACTGCTCTGAGGGGTCCTGACTGAGGTTGCTCATTGCTCAGCCCTACTCAGGGCGTCTGAGCTCCAGAGACAGCTAATTTCCTGCGACTGCAGATAGGTCCATGGCCACCAGGAGATGTGGTCTCCCACTGGACTGACAGGGAGGGAGGGCCACCCACTCCTCCATGTGGTGGAGACTGTGAGCAACGCCTGCCCCCTGAGACCGAGGGGGACTGAAGTTGTTCCTTGCCCAGCACCAAGTGAGCCCCCCATGGACCTGGACAAGCTAGTGCAATGGTGGCGAAGAGCCAGCAGCAGCAACACGCCGCTGAGCTGCAGCAGCAGCAGCAATTGCTGCAAGGACTTGGTGCAGAGCAGCAACAGCGTAGCTGAGAGCTGGGAGCTGAGCAGCAAGAGCAGCAGTGGCAGCATGTCCAGCAGCTGGCCACGCTGCTGCCCGGCACCTCCGGCCCTAGCAACCGAGCCACGGCAACTCCTCCGACCCCGGGATGCCCCTCCTCTGCACAAAGGGGGACCTGAGGATGATCCAGAGGCATCCTAATAACATGTGAATGTGTAGCCTCAGCCCACCTAGTGCTCCACCCCCATTGAACAATGTGTGGCTGAAAAGCTGACAGGTTCAGGACATTTTAAACCCTGGATTTTTTTTAACCAAACATTAAAGCATTGGGGGCAATTTTCTCAATGTCGTTTCTGGGATTAAAACCCTCGTTTCCAAGGGCTTTCCTAAAGAGCAAACTGCCCACTTTGGGGGGATTGGCTGAGATGGGGGTTCAGTGGCCCAACACTCGCTCATTTCCTGACCCCTTCTAGTGCGAGTCCTTCACTCCAGGGGTTAATCCTCCTTCCAGATTTTCTCACTCCCCTTCGCAGTCTGGTTTGATAGACAGGTTCCATTTTAACAGGGAGCCTGCCCCTGTCAGGGCTGCTAAGGTGCAGTGGCAGGGAGTTCCCCAGGCTCATGACACTGCAGGAACATGGTGGAAACTCTCAGTTGTTTAAATCCTCATCCTATCCCTGCCCTTTCAGGGGAGAGAAGCCAGCTCCCATCTCACCAGTCTGTCCCATTGGTAAGGCTCCACTCATCCATCCCTCCCAGCTCTAACCAGTACACTCCACTCCCCTCCCAGAGCCAGGAATAGAACCCAGGAGTCTGGAGCATTCACAGACCCCAGATCTGCAACTTTTAACACCATGTTCCCCCCAGTGCCTCAAATCTAACACCCAGAGCTGGCTCAGGGGGAAGGACACCTACCTTAGAATGAGCTGGAGTGACCAGTGCTGGCCATCCATTGGGGCCACCTTGAAAGGAGGTTTGTGGGGGGATCACTGCAGCCTCCCTCCCTGCAGTGATGCATGGGGACTGGGATTTCAGAGAAGTGACATAGGAGCCCTTCCCCCATCTTTTCCCTTCTGCTCCAGTGGAGACACCCACTCTCCCCAGTCGGCCCCACACCTCCGCACATATACACTGGGATGGTGGTTCCAACCTGAAAATGTCCAGGCAAGTAAGGAACCCAGGCATCTGGGCAGCCAGAGACATGTCATCGTGTCTCAAAGGAAGGGATGACAGGGACTTCAGGAGGGAACTGGCCATGGAGAGGATGAGAAATGAAGCCAAGCCGCTGCCACAGTGCCTTTAACTGGTAGACTAGTGTCAATGGGACCTAGGCACAACCTCTGCTCTAACCACTAGACCCCATACTTCTCACAGAGCTGGGGATAGATCCCAGGAGTCCTGGCTCCCACCGGACCCCTGCTCCAACCAAACAGGCCCCCTTCCCTAACCTGCAGAGAGATCCCAGGAGTACTGGCCGTACTGTCCCTTACTCAGCCGTGCATCTCTAGCTGATGCCATAGGGCAGCATTGCTTCTGTGAGTGCTCTGTGGGTCAGGGCATTGCCCAGAGCTGCTGTCTGTCTCTGACTGCCCCAGCTGTGTTTCCCCTGGCTCAGATTCCTCCAGAGAATGGGGAAGATACTGAGACTGAAAGGCCCTCTCTTCCCCGGGCACCAGGTGACATGTGGATTCTGCGGGCTCACCTCCACCTGCATTGACTCTGGTAGAACGGAGATCAGATTCTGGCCCTTAGTCCAGCCTCTGCCCTGGAGTGGCTCTGGGTGAGCTGAGATCCGAATCCACACCCGACACGCTTGGGTTTGGGTGTTAATTATTCACCCCGGTTGACATTTTTCAAACTCTGTGTCTCTGTGTGTGTCTGTTTGTGCATGTGTGTGTGAGAACATGTTTGTGTGTTTATGCATGTAAATTTCCCTTTTCCTTCTCTCACAAAACAGATTTGTTTAAAAAAAATGTCTCCAGCATGTCCTACCCTCCCCCCTATTTTCTAGTCAGGGATGAACCTGGCCAGTTGCCTTCAACCCATGGCAAGTTTCCTGCAGACTCGGTGGTTTTGGTCTCCAGAATTAGCAAAAAGTCCCAAGAAATGTGGCCTTCTTGAACCACTATTGGGAGGTTGAGTGGGGGAGGAGTTGTTACACTGGAAGTGTATAACTGGAGCTGTCAACCAGTGCTTTGATCCACAGAGAATTGTCGAGGCGCTTGTGGCCCTGCTAATCAGAGGGCAGCGGGTGCAGGGGTCTCCCTTTCTCCCACTCCAAGTTTTCTGATCTCCCGCAGATCACAAGGCTTCTGCTAGGCCCAGGCACTGAATATGGGAAAAGCCCCTGATAATGGAGCAAGATGCAATGGGGGTGGGGTTGAACAGAGGTCCTGGCAATAGGAGATGGCAGGGGAAACCCAGGGAGCATGGGGGAGAAATGGAGGGATGTCAGTAGCCCCTGAAAACCCACCCACCCCAGCTCAGAGCACTGCTTCTAACATGGAGAACGGGGTTGTTCTGAAGCTGGCTTGGTATTGAGGGACTGGAACAATGCCGCCGCTCCTGGGATTATTTCCCAATTCTTTGCACTGAAAAACACTGAGCTGCAGAAAACGTGCCCTGGGGCAAAGGCAGTGGCCATGATCAAACACTGATGGGAAATAGGAGGGACATTTGAGATGTTTCCAGAACAAGTTTGTTTTCTGGCAGGAAAAGAGGGAAATTCTCTCTCTGTCTCTCTCACACACACACAAACACACAGTCTGAAAAATTTCAAAAGGGTCTGATAATTAATGCCCAAATCCAGGCGCGTCAGTATGGGGGGTGGATTCAGATCTCGGTTCACCCAGAGCCACTCCAGGACAGGGCCTGGACTTAGGGCCAGAATCTGATCTCAATTGCCCCAGCATCAATCTGGAGTCACTCCAGAAACTTGGCCCTCTCAATCCAGGCGGGGCTGAGCCCAGAGAATCCAGGTGTGACCTGATGACTGGGGAAGAGAGGGACTTTCACACGAAGGGCAAAAGGAGACAAATGGTCTTAGATAGGAAGAACACAGATTTTCTTCTTGTTGTTTCAATTCATCAAAATCATATCCCTGAGAAGCTGTAGCAGGTGAGCAGCTCAACCCCTCAGCCAGTCAGTGAGCTGCACAAGATATTTCTGCTCCACAGGGACTAATGGCTATCGTGCTCTTCTCCCTCCCCAATGGGGATTTTAACATTTAGAAAGGAGGGTTGGGCAGCAAAGATTGAGGGAGTCTGGGGTAGCCAGGCTCAGGGGGCCAAAGATCAAAGGATGGGCAGGACTGTAGACTCTGTTAGAAGGATCCTGACATGGGGCTGTCTTGTGGAGGAGAAAGGATTGTAGATTTTCAGATTTTGACCTGCACTCTGGAGAGGAGGTAATAAGTGAAAGCGACACCTTCTGACTCCTCAACTTTTCAATATCCCCCGGGCTGGAATTATATATTGCATAGGGCAAAATGAGTTTGTAAAAGACCTTTGATTAATGAAACCCTTGTGTTGCTCTTCACCTAATCTGACTTGTTATAATTTTACTTCTAATCACTTCAAATCCTTCTGTAACATATAAATTGGTTTGTCTCTTTTACCGAAAGTGGTGTGTTGATTAGAGTGTGCTGGACACTCCACTTGGAATAATAAGGCTGGTTCATATCACTTTCTTTGTTTAATTGACAAACTTATATGAGCTTAAACTGTTCAGTGGGCATAACTGAACATTTGAAGATGGAGGTATCTCAGGTTGCATGTGGAACTGGGGGTAATGGCTGGGACATTCTGTTGCATA
>NW_027132207.1:0-3642 GCF_026122565.2 Emydura macquarii macquarii
GGGAATTCTACACTGGCAAAAGCACACTAGTATACTGGTATAACGGTACCGACAGAGCCCTCCTACTGTAAATCTGGCCTAATAGAGCTATTGCCAAATTGACGAATCAGCTACATTGAAGTAATATAGGATCAAGAAACTCCAACTGTTTCCTTACAGGATGTCGTGCATTCAGTTGGAAGTCCGGTTCGGGTGAGTAATCAAAATGTGCTTTGCTGTCCGACCGTTTTATATTATCTTAATACTTCTTATCAAGCCTAAACCCTGAGATCAATGGTCAGGTGGAACAGCCTGGCCAGCATATAGCCATATTGCCCAGGAAGCTAAATTAACTCTCTGGCCTTTCCTTATTGATAAAAGCCATTGGTCTCTTTGATAATCTAAGCACTGGGTTTGGGCAATCCGGCTTGTAATGTCAGATATGACTCATGGTATCAATAGAGCTGCTAAACTCCCCAGATTCTCTGTGCACTTTATAATTAAAAAAACAAACAAAAACCAAGATTAAGCTCCAGATCGTGAAGGCTGTTCCCCTCATCGCCATCCTTTACTGAAAGGGAAGCCATTCTCTGCCGGTAGAAGCGCTGGTGGTAAAAATGAAAATACCGTACTACAAGAACAAATCCTTTGTATTACAATGATGATGTTCTCTGTGAAATGTGAATTTAAATGTCTCCTCTTTCCTCTCTACCCAATGATCAATTGTTCTGCGATAATATCTGAGCATTCCCTGTAGCTGAGTGTGAATTGTCTGCAGCCTCACCTATACTGAAAACAGATATTGGCAAAGCTACGTCTCTTAGGGGTGCAAGAAATCTACACTCCTGAGAGAAGTATCTATCCTGACCTAACCCGCAGGGTATACGGTGCTAAGTCAATGGAAAAATTCCTCAGTCGACCTAGCTAGTGCCTCCCATGGAGGTGGATTAACTATAGGAACAAGAACAACGAGAGTCCTGTAGCACTTTAAAGACTAAAAAATTTAATTTCTGCAGGCATAAGCTTTCGTGGGCTGTTGCTCACTTCGTCAGATGCCCACGAAAGCTTATTCCTGCAGAAATTAAATTTGTTAGTCTTTAAAGTGCTACAGGACTCTCGTTGTTTTTGCTGTATACAGACTAACACCTCTACCCCTCTGGAACTTATAGCAACAGGAGAACCCCTATCCTAGCTGTAGTGAGTGTCTACACTGAATGCTACAGCGGCGCAGTTATAGTGCTGTTATAGTGTTTTAAGTGCAGACATATCCTGAGTAACAGGACTGGGGGAGGAGATTAATGAGTTTACATCATTTATTATTAATACTCTTTAGATCTGTTATTGTGCACAGATATCTCAAATGCAGCTTTTGTTCTAAATTTCAGAGTCGGTGTGTACATGTACGTTTAGAAGTGATTTGTGTGCGTAAGAAAGAGAGAGGCTCTCACTGACTAACAACTTTCTCTGCCATGTCCTTTACACATTTAGACAAACAAGTGCAGTAGCGGTCAGTGATTCAGGGGGTCTCATTCTTTGGGGGTTCAAGCACAGTTGAGCTGGGATTGACTCACAAAAGTCAACGACACGTTCTGCTGTTGACGATCCCCCCATTCATTTTCAATAACTATTTAAAACAAATAAGATGCCGAGCCATTTTTTAAAGGAGAGGGGGAAAAAAGAACTAACGGAAATTTGTCACTTTAATTGTTTTAATTTGAACCAAAAATGAATATTTTTGGAAATGAAAAATTTCATGGAATTTTTTTTTTCCATTTTTGTTTTTTTAGTGAAAATAAGGAAATATAAAACCATTTGTTTGAGTTTTGTTATTTGATTCCCCAGAACCCTCTTTGCAAATAGAGTTAAAATGCAATTTTTCTTTGCAATTTTCTACAAAAAAACTGATAATTTTCAAACAGTTCCAGAAGAGAGGAAACAAGGAGGGAGGAAAGTAAATGAAAAAATGAAAAAAATGTTATTTTTAATTTTTACAAGAAAATTGAAATATTTCTGGAAAAAAATTGATAATTTTTTTAGAAAAATATATTTGAAATTTTTTTGACCAGCTCTAATTCTTATTTTCAGGAGTCAGAGTCCAGTGAGGAAGCTCCCAAATTCAAGGTATGGGAGGTAAATGCTACTACTAAGAAAGAAGACAACGCAAGATGTTTCTCATCCCAGCGCAGTCTATGGACATATCTGCAGTGCAAACTTCTGCTGGCATCGCTATATCAGTCTGGGGTGTGAGGAAGTTTGATTCCTGACCGACGTAGATGGACTGGCAAAAATCCCTACTGTAGCTGCAGTTAAAACCAGTAAAACTGTGCTTTTGCTGGTATTGCCGGGGCCTGTCTTACACTACAAAATTCTGCCAGCATAGCTATATCATCCAGCAGTGTGAAAAAATCATCCTCCCCTGGAAAACGCAACTATGCTGAAAAATTACCAGTATAGTCCCAACTATACTGACACGAGGGTGAATCTGTCAGCTTTCTGAACATCAGTCAGGGAGGTGGTATTATTATGTTGGAAAAAGTCCTTATGTCGACATATGCAGCGTCTTCTCTAAGGGCTTTGCAGGCACAGGCTCTGTAGTGTAGACATGTCCTCATTTCGCTCTGAGGGGAAAATGCCATACTGGCCAAAGCACGCTAGTACACTGGTATAGCTGTGCCAGCAAAGCACTTCCACTGTAGAACTGGCCTCAAAGAGGTCTTGCTAATGTGAGGAATGGGCTACATTTAAGTGATATTGGAGAAAGACCAAGATCATGAAACTCCCAACTGTTTCTTTACAGGGGGTCGTGCCTCCAGTTGCAAGGCTTGGGGTGAGTAATCAGATAAGAGATAATTGAGATGTTGTTCTGAGGTTCATTTCTCCTATAGTAAAAGTAGGCATGACCTGGCATGGTAAAGCTATTGCCTTTGTGAGGAATCACCTGCATTCAAATGATAATAGAAAAAGAGCAAAATAAAGTAACTCCCAACTGTTTCCACCAGTCGTGGGTGCTGCTGGGGTGAGTACTCAAGATGTCCTTTTTGTCAGGCTGCTTTATGTTATCTCAGTACTTCTTAGCAAGCCAAAACCCAGAGACAAATGCTCTCTTGGAAAAATTCTTCAAGCACTGTAGTAACCACCTCCCATACGGGTGGAATAACTATAGCAACAGAAGAACCCCTCCTCCCGCTGTACTGTGTGTCTACACTGAACGCTACAGCGGCGCACTGCTGCAAGGTGCACACCGCTGCTCTACCATTTTAAGTGCGGACATATCCTGAGTAACAGTGGTGTGGGAGGAGGTTACTGGGTTTGCATTACTTATTAAGAGAATTGTTTAGATGTGTTGCGCTTAGATATCTCAAATGCAGATTTTGTTCCAAATTTTAGAATTGATGGGTACATGTATGCTTAGAAGTGGTTTGCGTGTTTAAGAAAAAGACAGGCTCTTATTGACTAACCCCTTTCTCTGCCATGTCCTTTACACATTTAGACAAACAAGTGGAATAGTGGCCAATGACTCAGGGGTCTCATTCTTTAGGGGCTCAAGCAGATATGACTTCGGCTTAACTCACAAAATTCAAGAACACATCCAGCTGTGCAATGACTTCCCCCAATTAATTTCCAATCTTTTTTTAAAAAACAGGATGCTCAGCCATTTCTGAA